>NC_057801.1:555048743-555061522 GCF_018294505.1 Triticum aestivum
GCCGGTTTTGACACCGACATTGGTGCTTTCATTGAGAGTTCCTCTGTGTCGTCACCGATAGGCTTGATGGCTTCTTCTATCATCAACACGATGCAGTCCAGGGTGAGACCTTCCTCCCCGGACAGATCTTCGTATTTGGCGGCTTCGCACTGCGGGCCAATTCACTTGGCCAGCTGGAGCAGATCGAAGGCTACGCCCCTGGCCGTCAGGTCAGATTTGGAAGTTTGAACTTCATGGCTGACATCCGCGGGGACTTGATTCTCGACGGATTCGAGCCACAGCCGAGTGTGTCGTACTGTCATGATGGGCATGATTTAGCTCTGCAGCCGGACAGTACCCTGGAGGCCGCACTCAAACCCGCTCCGATCTTCGACTCGGAGCCGGCTGCGCAGACCAAGGATGGATGGCTAGATACCGCCTCGGGGCCTGCAACCTCTACGACGATAGAGCCGAACACCTATCTTGTCCCACATGAAGCTCGTGACTCCGAGGTGCCGGACTCCTTGCCGGACTCCGGACCTCCCGCGCCCCCTCCAGTCGAATCCGGTTGGGCGCCGTTCATGGAGTTCACTGCGGCGGACATCTTTCAACACTCACCTTTTGGCGACATCTTGAGTTCGCTAAAGTACCTCTCGTTATCAGGAGAGGCCTGGCCGGACTGCGGCCAGGACGGTTGGGATGCGGACGACGAAGAAATTCAGAGCCCACCCACCACCCACTTGGTAGCCACTGTCGACGATCTAACCGACATGCTAGATTACGACTCTGAGGACATCGATAGTATGGACGACGATGCCGGAGACGACCAAGAACCAGCGCCTAACGGGCACGGAAAAGCCACCCCAGCTCACAATGTATACATGGTGGACACACCAAAAGGAAGCGACAATGAGGAAAAACGGGACGTGGCGAAGGACAACTCCCCCAACAAACAAACAAAGTGGCGACGCAAGCGCCGCCCGAAGACCGGCATCGACAAAAACGGCACCCATACGGACCCGGCCCTAGAGCAGGGCGAAGCAGTGGATGACGCACACGTCAACAAGCAGCCAGCCGGACATGAACTGGACAAGCAACCCATCCCCGGCGAAGATCATCTCGCATCACCAGAGCATATGAATCTTCATAACAGGCTCGTCGCCACTGCAAGAAGTTTGAATAAGCAAAAGCGGAAGCTCAAAACAGCGGAAGACACACTCAGAATGAGATGGAGCGAAGTACTCAACACTGCAGATAAATATGGCACTAGTCACCAGACAAAGAGCTACCCGAAGCGCAAGCTGTTGCCCGAATTTGACGAGGAGGCCTTCGAGCCCCCGCAGTCAAAAAAGAAAGGGGCCGCCTGGCCAGATAGACGACCAGATGACAGGCCAAGAGCAACACGGGGCGCCACACACAAGCCGGCACATGATCAGCATAAAGATCTTCAGAAAAAGGATAACCCGGCCAGGTCTATCTATGGGCCAAAAAAGAAGACACCAGGAAGTAACACAACCAGCCGAGCATTTGCAGACAGCGGCACACCCAAATACAAGGGCGCCGCACACCCACTATGTTTTACCGACGAGGTACTGGATCATGGATTTCCAACGGGATTTAAACCCATAAACATAGAGGCATACAATGGAACAACAAACCCCGGAGTCTGGATTGAGGATTATATCCTACACATACACATGGCAAGAGGAGACGATCTCCATGCCATAAAATACCTTCCCCTCAAGCTCAAAGGGCCGGCACGGCATTGGCCTAAAAGCCTCCCAGAAAATACGATTGGGAGTTGGGAAGACCTTGAGGATGCGTTTCGAGCAAATTTTCAGGGGACTTATGTCCGGACTCCGGATGCAGATGATTTAAGTCACATAACTCAACAGGCCAGAGAATCAGCACGCAAATTTTGGAACAGGTTCCTCACTAAAAAGAACCAAATAGTCGACTGTCCGGACGCTGAAGCCTTAGCAGCCTTCAAACACAACGTCCGAGACGAATGGCTCGCCAGACACCTCGGCCAGGAAAAACCAAGAACAATGGCCGCACTAACAAGTCTCATGACCCGCTTTTGCGCGGGGGAAGACAACTGGTTGGCTAGATGCAGCACCAGCGACCCGAGTACATCCAAAATCAGGGTTGGAAATGGGAAATCACGACGCAAAAAAGATCAGCGCCGAAACAAGGAGAATGGCCCAAATAGTACGGCGGTCAACGCCGGATTCAAAAGCTCTCGGCCGAACAACAAAACACTGCCCTTAAAGGATAACAGTGACGAGCTATCCAACCTAAACAAGATTCTGGACAGACTGTGCCAAATACATGGTACCTCCAGGAAGCCTACAAACCATACCCACAGAGATTGTTGGGTCTTCAAGCAGTCCGGCTGACTTAACGCCGAACACAAGGGGCTCGACACACCAAGTGAAAGTGACGAAACCCAAAAGCAGCGCTCCGGAAACCAAAAGACTTTCCCACTAGAAGTCAAAACAGTGAACTCACTTCACATGATAACACGCAGCGCGGCACCTGCTATACCAGGACACCGTCCGCAGACTGAGGATAGAACCCACCAAAATTCGCTATAGCAGCACTTCCTTCAAAGGAGTAACACCAGGCCTTTTAAGCCAATTTTACAGGCTCTGTACCACTAGAGGTCGTGTACGGTTCATCCGACAACCTCCGTCACGAAAAGCTCACTCTCCATCGCCCCATTCAACAGTAGCCCTTAAGCGCTACTGGGGCGCGAAGCTTTCGCCTACTTTAATGCAATACAACATTACGCATCTCTTACGCTTAAAAATGCCCGGTCCACGTGGCATATTCTTAAAACTCCAGGTGTCTCTCGACCATGGAGAATGTGCGGTTGCCTAGACAGCCACACATTATTCCGACCTTGTAGGTCAAAGCCCCTAAAAAAGGTCATTTAGACCTCGGACATGGTTAGACGAGTCCGGCAAGGGGCTTCCCAGCCGCATACCCCTTTTTTTAGGGGGCCGCGCGCATAAATGATGAAAGCCAATAAAGCTCAACTTTCTTCATCTTCCAAATTATACTTTATTTTGATACACTTTTTGCACGATATTTCTTACAAACTAAGTCCTTCTCTTTTACAGATGAAGGACGTGCTACACCCGTCCAGGATACAGCACAACGGAGACACAGGCGTAGACGTGCAGTAGGGACCCGTTGCAAGGATTCTTTTCAGATTAAGACCCTGCGTAAACCTTTCTTACTGTCTCTTGTTGATACACATCCCCCGGTTTCCTACCAGAGCCGAGGAGGAGGCTGGCGTTTTGGCATCGGCCGCGTCAGAAGTTCCCGCCTGTACCTGGACACTAGGGGCTTAGGGCTTTGTTCGGCCCAATATCATAAAGACCGAACACCTCAGGGAGTGTCCGGCGTCTCGAGTTAGGCCTTATATGCATCAGCTCCGAATCATGTCTTTGGTCAAATGTTGGGTTTGCCCGGCTCCTGTGTTTTGCTGCCTTACGTTCCGTATCATCGGCTAACGCGGCACCAGGAGAACTACTGCGATTGTGCCCCGGTTCGGCCGGGAAAGCACCTCAGTAGAGAAAGCCGAAAACTGACTGTCATGATATAGCCAGAGACTGGTCAACCACTCGATCGACCATTGGAATGTTTAGAATTCCTCCGCTTTGACGAAGGACCGCTTCCCGGTCAGGCACATACGCGCCCCGAGTTCGGAGAAGCGCGGTGCCATCAGGGGCTATATAGTAGCCCCACATTCGAGCTCCTATGGCTAAGTGAAAGTGATAAAGCATTATAGTCCGGTTGCCTAGTTTGCTACGCTATCACCTCCTTAAAAGGACCAAGACGTTGGATTAAGTGTGAAGAAGCGATTTTCTTTTTGCAAACACCCACGCACCATGTGCGTGGGGGCTGAAGCCAAAGACTGCCATCTTTCAAATTATACATATATATACGGCCGCATAGGAGATAGTTCAATACTTGAACACACAAGTATAAAAAGTCATTGCATTATAAACATGATCTTAGAAATCATACATGTCATTCAAACATAACATCTTTCGAGCACTGCGACTCTATTATACGAGCGCCCTACAGGACTTCCTCAGAGTAATGCTTGGTGGGGAATCGGCTTTTGTCCGAATCCCGGGATGCAACAGCGGTGGCATCCATCTCCGCCCAGTATGTTTTACCACGGGCGAGAGCCATCCGTGCACCTTCTATGCATGCCGGCCGCTTCATCGCCTTCATATGCGGCACTGCCCCAAGGAATTGCTGCAACAAGCCAAAATAACTCTTCGGCTTGGGCCTTTTCGGCCACAGATGAGTGACCACATCCATCATGGCCAGTCCCGACAATCTATTCAGCTCAGCCCACTCAACTAGCCGATCACTCAACGGAAGTGGACGCTCCGGACTATGGAATTGAGACCAGAAAAGCTCTTCCATTTCATGATCCTCCTGGCTTCGAAAGTGCACGACTGCGTCAGCCGCACTCGCCGCCAAGTCCAGATAAGGTTCCTCCGCACCGTACAATCGGCCCAGCTGAGCATACTTCGGATCCGTGAACTTCCTACGCAGCATAAAGGGCTTTCCAGCCACAATGTCTCCAACCTGACGCAGTTCCTCCTTCATGGCCCACATCGCACTACGGGCATCCTTGGCTTCGGCATCGGCCTTCTTCAGGTCCTCTTGCTCCGCTCGGCCTTCTCCTTCAAGAACCTCCAGGCGGTCGGTAGCAACTTTTAATTTCATGGCCATTCCGGCCATCTCCTCCCTGCTTCGGCAGTGAGCAGCCTTCTCAGCTTCTAGCTCTTCCGCTGCCTTCAAGGCAGCCGCCTCGCTTTTTCTGGCTTGCTCCTTGGCCCGAGCAAGTTCTGCTCGAAGGTCTTCCACAGCAGTAGCACCATCTGCATCAAGCATACAACTTGTAAGGAATGGGCATCAGCTCCCTTACTAAGCGACCGCGGCGCAATCACATACCTTGTGACTCATCAAGTCGTTTATTGACCAGCGAGATGTCCGCATCTGCAGCGTCGAGTTGCTTCTTCAGCTCGGCGAATCCATCCGTCCGGCTGGCCACCGAACATTCCGCCACCTGCATAGGAAAAGCGACAGTTAATAACTGAGATTATGATCCTAGGCACACTGCCGTTTTCGACAGCATACCAAGTCTCAGGGGCTACTATACAGGGCGCACTTCATGTGCAAAACTGTCAACAGGTATGTCATTTTTTGCGTACCTCAAATCCCGTCAGTAAAGTTCCGACGGCCTCATACAACCCGCTTTCGGCGGACAAGATCCTCTCAATCACATTACCCATTAATGTGCGGTGATCTTCTGAGATGGACGCCCTCTTAAGCAAATCCTGCAGCTCCACCGACCGTACTCCAATGGGTGCCGAACTCTCCGGCCCCGCCGGACTCGGGGAGACCCTCTGCGACGACGCCTCAGGGTCGTCCGCCCCGTGCGATGGGGCGGCAGATGGAGGCGTTTCGCTCTCCATCATCTCCGGACGAAGGTCTCCCGAAGATGAGCTGTGCTGAGATGGGCTGAGATCCGAACTACAAGGTAAAAACTTTGGTTACCTTTAGACATTAAGCAGGGGTGTCTAATAATTATAAAATACCCCTTTTTACTTACGGCTCCTTAGAGGGCTGATTCCTCTGAGGAGACAGTACGGCCGGGACTCTTCCTGGCACAGGACCTTCCGGTACAGATTTCTTTCCCCGCTTTGAGGCCTTGGCCTCCGGGTATTCGGAAGCAGTCCTCTTCTCCCCCTGGAAGGAGGGACTCTCGATTCCTCCCTTACTAAAAACCTCCTTGGCAGAGGTGAAAGTTTCCCCATGCTCCCCTTTGCCCTCATTCGAAGGTGCAACCTCCAACATTTTGATTAACACGGGATCCTGCGTGGTCTCAGGGAGAGGGGCCGGACACCGTATCAGTTTTGCTTGCGCTATCCACTCCTGTCCAGGGAAAGCTGGTTAAAAGGCAAGCTCACGATAAATAAATGGACAGTGTGTCCGGACACAGGGCTACTTACTTGAGTATCCGGGCGATTGCAGCTTAGGCCAGCGTCCTCGGTCAATTCCGGATGCGTTTCTTGCGATCCGAAGAACAGTTTATACATCTCCATGGGTGTCAAACCCATGAAGTGTTGGAGAGCTCGTGGCCCCTCCGGATTAAATTCCCATAGGCGGAGGGGGCGACGTTTGCAGGGCAGTAGGCGCCGGATCAACATGACCTGTACCACTGTGACCAGATTGATCTCCCTTTCTTGGAGGCCTCGAATCCGGTCCTGCAACAAGGGAACGTCTTTGGGCGGCCCCCAGTCACGCCCCTTGTTGACCCATGACGTCAGCTGCTGTGGAGGGCCCGAGCGAAAGACGGGCGGCGGCTTCTGCCTGCTGCCCCAAGGAGCGGTGATATAAAACCACTCCTATTGCCACAAGCCGAGCTCCTCTTGGAAAGAGCCCTTGGGCCATGGAGCTTCGGCCCTCTTGCTTATAACCGCCCCGCCGCACTCTGCCTGACGCCCCTCAATCATCTTCGGCTCCACGTTGAAGGTTTTGAGCCACAAGCCGAAGTGAGGGGTAGTGCGGAGGAAGGCTTCGCAGACGACAATGAATGATGAGATATGGAGGATGGACTCCGGAGCCAAGTCATGGAATTCCAGCCCATAGTAAAACATGAGCCCCCTCACGAAGGGATCTGTCGGGAAGCCTAAACCCCGACGGAGGTGAGACACGAACACGACGCTCTCGCCAGGCTCGGGAGTTGGGATAACTTGCCCTCGGGCAGGCAGCCTATGCGAAATCTCGTAGGTTAAGTACCTGGCGTCTCTCAGCTTTAGCACGTCCTCTTCCGTGACGGAGGAAGGCATCCACCGGCCTCGTAGGTTAGGACCAGACATTGTGAAGATTGAAGGTACCCGAATTTGGAGCCCTGGGTGTTGGAACTCGGGGGGAGGGGCGGATTCGGTAGAGGATTGAATAAAAAGAACGGGCCTTGGTCTCATTATAAAGAGGAAGAATACCAAGAGCCGTCCCCGTGACTGTTTGGAACCCGCCTTCGATGGAGGTGGCGTGGCAATGGGTGCGGTTGGGTTACCCACGTCCATATTGATGGGAATCCCGGAATAAAGGGAACAAGATCTCTGCTTCGACAAGACGTGCCAAGGAAACCGCCTCGCTAAACGCGCTGAGGTGGAACAATAAAAACAATTCGAGTAAAGGCTTGGAAGTGGTGTGACGTTACGCCGCAGAATACGTCAGCAGATTGATCTTGTGTAATATTATTCTCTCTACGGTGGTATGTGGAATTTATTTTTGCAGAGCCGGACACTATCCTGGTGTTCACAATCTTCTATAAATTATTCGGAGGAGGAACCCGTCTTGCAATGCCGAAGAGAATATGCGCGCCGGACTCGTCGTCATTGAAGCCTGGTTCAGGGGCTACTGAGGGAGTTTCGGACTAGGGGGTGTCCGGATAGCTGAACTACCATCATCGGCCGGACTCCAAGACTATGAAGATACAAGATTGAAGACTTCGTCCCGTGTCCGGATGGGACTTTCCTTGGCATGGAAGGCAAGCTTGGCGATACGGATATGTAGATCTCCTACCTTTGTAACCGACTCTGTGTAACCCTAGCCCTCTCCGGTGTCTATATAAACCGGATGGCCTTAGTCCATAGGAAGAACAACAATCATACCATAGGCTAGCTTCTAGGGTTTAGCCTCCTTGATCTCGTGGTAGATCTACTCTTGTAACCCACATCATCAATATTAATCAAGCAGGATATAGGGTTTTACCTCCATCAAGAGGGCCCGAACCTGGGTAAAAACATCGTGTCCCTCGTCTCCTGTTACCATCCGCCTAGACGCACAGTTCGGGACCCCCTACCCGAGATCCACCGGTTTTGACACTGACAGTCATCCATGCACTCAAGGAATGGAGACACTTTCTACTTGGAAATCGTTGTGAAATATACACAGACCATAAGAGTCTTAAGTATATTTTCACACAGCCGGAACTTAATTTACGGCAACGACGCTGGTTGGAGTTGGTGAAGGATTATGATGTTGGAATCCACTATCATCCCGGAAAAGCAAATGTTGTGGAAGATGCCCTTAGTCGGAATCCCAGCACGGACAATGACAGTATGCCAAATTTGAGGCCAGAATTTCAACAGGAATTTGCCAAACTCAATTTAATAATGGTCACCGAAGGCAGTGTGGCGAATTTGAAAATACAGCCTACCCTGATGGAAAAGATTAAGGAGGCTCCGCATGGACACCCCCAGCATTGATGGCATAAAAAGGAAAGTGAGATCGGGCAAGGCCTCAGAATTCAACGAGATGAGCAAGGAGTATTGCGGTACAAAGAGAGACTTTGCGTACCAAATATCAAGGACCTCAAACAACAGAATCTGGCTGAAAGCCACACAGCTCCGTATTCAATCCACCCTGGAGGAAAAAAAATGTACAAAGACCTTCAGGAAAATTTTTGGTGGCACGGTATGAAGAGAGACATAGCCACGTTCATTGCATGCTGTGACTCTTGTCAACGCATCAAGGCCGAGCACCAGAAACCAGCCGGGCTGTTACAGCCAAACAAGATACCCGAGTGGAAGTGGGACAAGATTGGAATGGATTTCATTGTTGGACTACCACGGTCACGACACGGAAATAATGCCATATGGGTCATCACCGACAGGTTAACTAAGGTAGCACACATTATCCTGGTGAAGACAACTCACACCACTCAGAGACTGGCCAGACTTTATCTTGCCCGTATCATCTGCCTGCATGGAGTCCCAAAGACTATCATATCTGACAGAGGCACATAGTTCATCTCTAGATTTTGGGATCACCTACAACAGGCACTGGGAACCCAACTAGCGTTCAGTACCGCATACCACCCCCAGACTGATGGGCAAACTGAACGTGTAAACCAAATTCTAGAAGACATGCTGAGAGCCTGTGTCCTCACCTACAGAACCAGTTAGGAAGAAAGCTTGCCATATGCAGAATTCGCATACAACAACAGTTATCAAGCCAACTTGCAAATGGCACCCTTTGAAGATCTATATGGGAGAAGATGTCGTACCCCACTAAACTGGTCAGAAACCGGGGACAGCCACATCTTCGGCCCAGATATGCTCAAGGAGGCTGAGGAGAAAGTTAAGACGATTAGAGATCGATTCAAGACAGCTCAAAGTCGGCAAAAGAGTTATTACGATCGAAAGCATCGGGAAATCAGTTTTGAACCCGAAGAGTTTGTATACCTAAGAGTTTCTTCTATGCGGGGTCTGCAACGATTCAGGGTTAAGGGAAAGCTAGCACCAAGATTCATCGGACCATTTCGTATAGTGGCCCGAAGAGGCACGGTAGCCTACCAGCTAGACCTACCCGGGGATTTATCCGATATCAACAACGTGTTCCACATCTCGCAGTTGAGAAAGTACGTGAGCAACCCAGAGAAGCAAGTGTCACATGAAAATATTGACATACAACCAGACCTCACCTACCAGGAGCACCCAATAAAAATATTAGAAGAGTCTGAGAGGAGGACCCGACAGAAAACCATCAAGTTTTTCAGAGTTCAGTGGAGCAATCACACCGAGAATGAAGCAACTTGGGAGAGGGAGGATTTTCTTCGGACAGAGCACCCACACCTGTTTAAGGATCAGCTGACATCTCGGAGACGAGATTTTTCCTAAGGGGGTAGGTGCTGTGACACTCCAAATTTTTTTTGTTGTTTTTGTTTTCAGCAAGAGCCTTGCCTGGTTTAAAAAAGGACATTTGAACCCTTCTTAAAAACCTCTCTTCTGAGTTTTCCTTCTCAAAAATCTTTTTCTTGGATTTAGTTTCTTCTAAAAAGAAAACCTTTTTGGTTTTGGGCTTTTCTTTGGTTTCGATCCATTCTTGTTTTACCATACCTCTCGTGGTAAAATTCTCCCAAAACCTCTCCTTCCACTTTGGGACATCCCAAACTTTCTGTCCCAACTAGTTAAATCCATTTTTGGATTTTATCTCATTTAATTCTTTTCCCAAAACAATTATGTCCTTTATTTTGAGCCTAGGTAATTTGCAAAGCAAGTACCTTAATGCCTTTGAACTTTGATCTCAACTCAACTCCTCTGGATAGTCCTTAGCACCCACAACCTAGAACCATCAAGATCCACTCTTCTCCTTTTCAAAATTTTCAAAATTCACCCTCTGCAAGTTTGGACCAGATTTGTAAAATTTGGTGAAATTCATATCTCCACTTCTCCAAAAATTCCACCAAAATTCAGGCAACCCCCAGTTGCAATGAGAGACCACTCCACCAAAAACCAGCTCAAGGAAAAATCCCCACATGCCAAAATCATTCTGTCGAACACCTGGCCTGCACTGCTACTGTGCATCTTCAGAAAATTCAGTAAGTTCAGTGTCGTTTCTTCGTGAGAGTTCAGTCACATGTCGACTGTGCACCTGGCGCGTTGTGCACGGCTCCTCCTCCCTGCCCGGAGCACCACACACGCGCTTGGCTCGTTCCTGGCATCGATGGCACCCTGGCCCGCCTGCGCCGACGTCTTCCGCGGCAGCAGAACCTCTCGTGGCGGCCGACAGGGAGCACCCTGTAGCATAACACCGTTCGGCACCGCCCAAACCACCTGAGAGCTCCGCGTGGCCATCTCCCTTGCCAGCGCATGCATGCAGCTCCGTCGCCGTGGCCTGGCACGCTCAGGGCGCGCTCTCTGCCGCCGACGTGCCATACGGCCGTTCCGTCGGGGACAGGCCATAACCACCCCTACCTTGTTGGGTTAGACACTGGAATGGAACCAGTGCTCCGTCTAGGCGATGCTCTAGCCTCTAAACCAACCATCCAGCCACATCACCGCCGTAATCGCTCGCCGGACTTATCCTGTTCACAACAACCGCCTCGGGCCGGCTATAAATAGCGCCTCCGAGCTCGCTCTCGACCCCGCACACCTCCACCACCTCACCAGACCCCGCCCAACCTCTGGAAGAGACTCGAGGGGCCCTTCTTCCTCAACTCTGGCCACCTCCCTCCGCTTTGGGCTCCGGCAGTGTTCTCGCTGGTGAGAACTCCTCCACCGCCCTAGACTTGCCCGTAGCCTCATGCCACCTCTAGGAGACTAACCCCCACTCCAATTTGACCCCAGCAGCTCTCTCTGACGAGGTCCACAACTACCCGAACCACCGTCCGCCGGAGTAAGGGCCGCCGTCGACACAGTGCTCGCCAGCGACCACCACCACCACCCACCGACGCGGAAGGACGTACTGAACACAGAGGTACCACCTGTTCCCCTTGCCTCGCCGTGGATCGCCGTCGGCGACCACCGCAGCTCTCGGGCGCCGACGAGCCCCGTCTCCCTTGTTTGAATATTCAAACCTGACGGGTGGGACCCGCCTGTCAGTCTCTCATTCTTTTTAAAAACGAATTGTTTGCCGGACTTTTCTGTAGAACCCCCTGAGAGTTTTCTGTTTCATTGCAGAAAGGTCCCTGAATCAAAACCCTTATAACTTTTTAAAAGAAAAGGATTTTTGTTTGATTCTTTTTCTGTTCTCTTTAAAATTTTGTGTAGTTTTTTATCAGATTTATTTGAGAATTATTTGGATTACTTTTTGTGCACCTCGCGGTATTTACGTTACGTCCGTATTTTCTTATACCGTAGATATCGGAGGAGGTGACGGAGCCGCGAACTTCACCCAGTTAGACTCCGACTACTCCGGTCCAGGCAAGCATGTTTGAACTCTTGATATGATGAGTGTTTGTTGCATGTTTGCATTTAGGAGTTTCATGGCATGTTTATGAACATATCTTTGAATGTTATATTTCATGCACAGAAGTGGAAAGTAAGTTTCGGAAAGCCATATGTTGTTGGATACATATTTGCATGGCCATGTGATGGCATGAGGATGGGTAAGATGGCAGTGTTGTGGCATGCCAGTCTTACGTCAGTCTATTTGTCTTCAGTGTCATCGTGAATCAAACCACATTCCCATTCATTTCCATTCCTGTACTACCACATGTTTTCCGCAAGGAATGTGGCTTAGTAAGTTGCAAACCGTTTTTCCTAGTACACACCAAATAGAGAGGTCGGGATGAGGGTTCCATGGCCCTGGATTAAAACCCGTCATCCGGTCAGGGGGCATGGGTGTTTCCGGTTGGGACCGAGAGGGGGGCACCCCTTAGAGCGCGCGTATAGAAATTTGATCCCATGCTATTCGAGGTTGTGACCTCCCCGTCTCAAAGTTTTCTTGGACATTGTCTAGGGTGATTCCTGGCATCGTGAGGTGGAATGGGTGTGTACTGGTTAAATGTGTTTCTACCGAAATACCATAAATGGAACTAGTCCTTCGTGACTACGGAAATCCGTTGGCTGTGGTCAGTTAGTACAAACTCTGCAGAGTCACAAATCCTTTAAATCATCTTGTACATGTCCAAGTACTGTGTTCATCTTATCTTGTCAGATATTAGCCTTAGTGACAAAACCCGGTAGACTACATGAGTTTTAAATCCGGTTAAAAGTTTATTCTTGTGGATGGACTAACCCGTTATTTACTTCTGATACAAGCCCTTTCTGTGATGTCGCCCAGACGTCCGACTGTGGCATTTCTTTTATAAGCCCTTCCTGTGATGTCGCTCAGACGTCCGACTGTGGCATTTCTTTTATAAGCCCTTTCTATGATGTCGCTCAGACATCCGACTGTGGCATTTCTTTTATAAGCCCTTTCTGTGATGTCGCTCAGACGTCTGACTGTGGCATTTCGTTTATAAGCCCTTTCTG
>NC_057801.1:555061790-555102168 GCF_018294505.1 Triticum aestivum
TCTGTGATGTCGCTCAGACGTCTGACTCTGGCATTTCTTTTATAAGCCCTTTATGTGGTGTCGCTGAGACGCCCGACTGCGGCATTTCTTTATAAGCCCTTTATGTGGTGTCACTTAGACACCCGACTGCGGCATGAGCTTTATTTGTTTACCTTTCGAGGCGTCGCTCCAGACACCCGATCGATTTTCAGTTATTTTTGTTTTACTTATCAAGTCGTGCAAAAAATTTATTATTGGAATGAGCATCATTATTTTTTTTGCTCATGACGCATTCATGCAAGCATTTTTTATATATTTTGTCCAAACTGTCTTGCGAGTACTTTCAAAGTACTCACCTGGCTTGTTGATTTGGCCAGATGTTGATGAAGGCGATCTCATGGATGAAGAGTTCGATAGCGAGTCCGACGCCTAGAGGAGTCCCAGTCAGTCCCGTGCGATCCTGCATTTGGTCACTGTATTATATCTGCTTCCGCCACCCCAGTAATAAATTCACCGAGCCTCACCTCGATGCCCGATGAGCCACCAGTTAGGAGTCAAGTTATCCACCACCACTTTTATCTTGAGCTAGTAGCATGTCACCACACCCTGTGTCATAACCACCCTTATGTATGATATTGGCGTGTTTGTAATAAATATTTGAGCAGCCTCAGCTCAACCCTATAATATATTTAATGGTACTGGTCCTCTGTTTATCAAGTAATTGTCTACCAGTGTGGATGACTTTTCCTATACTGGGATCAAAAGATCGATTTTCTCAATAAGTATTTTATTGAAAAACCGGTCGTGACAGTTCATCAAAGCCCGTATGGATTTCTTCAGTCTGGATTGGGGACTGAGGAATCTGTTGCAGTGGGGTGAACATGGGGGGATTGGGGTGATGAATTTCCCAATAGTCATCATTCAACACTTGAGTGGTGCACCCAATGTCCATGTCTTCTTCTTCATCAATTTCCTCAATGCCTGCCTCTTTAGCCGTGAACTCAGGCATGGGCGATGATACCAATGGAGTTGAAGTGACATTGTCCACTTCAGTTTCCTCATCCAACTGCTCTATCGAAGTAGAAGAAGGATATTCTTCATCTGATTCGCTTGGAATCAGATAATCTTCACCAAAAGGAACGATTTCCTTTGATGGCATGCTTGAAAGAGGAACAACATCTATTGGATTTGCATAACAGCTGGTCAAAGTCTTCGCCTTCTTGGGAGCAGAAGACTCCGAGGAAGCATATGCTTTCCTTTTCTTCACTGCTGCTCGCTCCGCAGCCTTGGTTCTCTTCACTTATAATGCAGAAGGAAGGATAGGACTTGGCGTTGGCGTTGGTGCAGGGGAAGCAGAGCAAATTGGTGCAGTTTCTTCAGGCACAACTGATGCGGTTGTCCTGACTTGTTCAGTTTCTTCAGGCGCAGCGTCAGATGTTTCAGCTGGCCTGTCTTGTTCTTCAGGCGCAACACTAGTGGTTGCCCTGGAAATTTCTTCAGCGGGTGGAATAGCTTCATCAGCCCTGGTACTTTCAGTTTCATCAGCAGCCTGATTTTCATCAGCGGTGCTGGCATGTTCTTCAGTAGGCTGTGCAGATGCTTCAGCCTGAGGAATTTCAATGTGTGTTTGACCTGCAACATTGGCAGTGAGGCCTTTAGCCAATTTGACGAATCTGACTTTGGCTCCAAGTCATTCTACCTTGTAAGCGTCAAATTCATCACTGAGTTTCTTGATTTCTGATTGGAGAGCAACAAGTTCATCAGGTGACAGCTTTAGAATATTTTCCTTCAGAAAGAGCTGTTTCTTGTACCGAGCTTTCTTCATAGACCTGGCTTTCTCAAATTTCCAGTTTTCTTCAGAAATGAAAGCCGTCAACATATGACTTTGGCTAGGTGTGAGATTTAATTCTGGCAAGGGAGTGTTTGGGTCCTTGTGCCAGAGATCAATGAAGTCCAGGATCTTCTTCGGATCCAGCATGAGTGGCACAACACTACCCTTGGCTCTAGCGGCCCTTTGATGTCTGTCTCTGATGATTTCTGCTAATTCCTCATCATCAGCTTCGTCTTCATCGGACAGTACTTGGAAGGCAACCTGCTTCTTATGAGGACTTGGTCTTGTGCCTCGTCCAGCAGTGGCCTTGGTATTCATCAAAGTGGGGCCTGTTCAGGACTGAGGAGGAGCTGAAGAACTTACAGATGCTCCTGAAGCAATTGAGATGCATGTGGTCCTTTGGCAAGAGGCAAAATGCACAGGTGTCGAGGACTTTGCTAGAGGAGCTGAGGGTTTTGCAACTTGAGGGACTGGAGCAGCTTGAGGAATATGTCGTGAGGGCATATATGAGCTTGGCCGTGAGGGCATTGCTGAGGAAGGTGGTTTCCGAGTAGGCTTCTTAGGCATAGCCTTCTTGCTTGTGGAGGCCTCAGCAGCAGCAGCAGCCGAGTCTTCATTGAATTTCCTCACTGCTTCCTTGGCATGTTTGGCCAACTGGGCTTGCCGCTTGGCCCATTCATAAGCATAGTCCTCACCGTGCTTGAGGCTAGTGGGATCAGCAATTTGGCCAGGTGCCAACGGAGGTCTTGGACAAGGAGGGTGAAGAGCGAATTTCTTCATGTACTTTGGAGTAATATATCTGTATTCCCTCCATTCCTATGCCCATCTTCGTTCAATCCTCTGAATGCAAACCTTGCACTCATTCTTCATTTCTTTCTCATGAGTTGCCTCATCAGGAGTGCAATACCCTGCATAGATGTCATCAGGGATTTCAAAGGCAGTGTTCACTTCCGGTTTCTTCCCTCCCTTCTGAGGTCTCTTGCCATCTGCCATTCTCTTCGGCTGAGGATTTTGAACAATTGAGTTATCTGAAGAGGTATGCAGTTTTTCTTCGAGGAACGCTGCAAATGAGTTAAGTTTATTAGAACCTAGTGATTCAGCTGCAGACATGTGTACCTGTGGATAGAGTATAGGTGCGAAGAATTTGGAGAGGTCATATGCGTTCTCAGAAGTTTTTGCAAAAAGGAACAAGTTTGAGGAATTTGACCAGATATGTCTTGAGGAATTTCACCAAGCATTCTTTGACTTAGGTTCCAGAGTTGTATGGATTTGAGAAATTCACACAATTGAGGAATCTTGAAGAAAAATGTCGCTTAGAGAAACAGATCAAGAGCAGATGATTATGTGAGGTGTTTAAAGTGTGGAAGTTGAATAATAAACACCTTTTGAAGAATTTATGGAAATCATCAGAATCAACAAAGGCAGTAAAAGTAACTTTTAATTACCCTAGACAAAGAACACGACGAACTGGGAGTGTTAGATTGGAAGTTTGTCAGTCCAGATCTTCCACGCCCTAACTTGGCAGAGGAAGACAGCTACGGCGGCGGCAAAGTGAAGATATTCGCGGCCGGCGCGAGTACGACGGCGACGAGGTCGAGGCAGTGAAGCTCTTCCTCACCGATGACGATGAAGGTAGCGGCAGCGCTAGGGCTTGAGAGCTCGAGCGAGGGGAGTGAGTTCGAGCGGGGTAAATGTAGTCTGAGGAGGGTGAGGGGTATTTATAGCCGAGGTGAAAAAACGCTCGCCCGAGGAAAATGGATGAACGTACCCCTGACCCTTCTCATCCTAGCGCGTACAGAGTGGTGGATATCGTGTGAGATCGTGGGTGAATAGATAAATCTTATCGTGGGATGTGGAACGGTTTGAGCGGCAAAAGCCGAAAAAATTCAGATAAGAAAATTTCAATGTTTCATCCGCAAATTCTTCAGCTGACAAGGACACAATGAAGATTTTGAACGGGTTTCAAAATAGAACGCACATGAAGAATTTGTGAACAGACAGGGTTGAGTTTAGCATAGAGGGGGAAAGGGCCCGATCACATTCGCTTAGCAGAAAAGGCAACTTGAAGAATTAGCAATAAGTGAATGTTGTTGAGGACATAAAACTCAAGTATATATATAGTCAATGAAGAACAACGACGGAAAGAGTGAAGACAATGCAAAGTTGAGGAAAATTAACAACTGAGGAATTTCAAAAATGAAGAAAAACTCAAATTTAGGATTTTCAACATTGGTTGGTGGCGTAACCCACCGTATAAGAATGATGATTTCAGACACCACGTATCATTGTCGTAGGGTTCTAAGAATCAAGTTCGTCATTAATTTCTTCACACTTAGAGGGTTAGTCTTCATTGATTTAAGAAAAATGTTACTTCGTGCGTTGCACATCCGAGTCATCAAGTTTGCATAAGTGTTAGGATGTGTGTCCTTTTCAAAGAACATTTGAAGATTCTAAGATATTTAGCTCACACGGCAACTTGCTAAATCTCTTCTCATCCAAGGGCTTTGTGAAGATATCGGCCAGCTGATCTTTAGTATTTGCGTGATCAATGGATATGTCGCCCTTCAACACGTGGTCACGAAGAAAATAATGATGAATCTGGATGTGCTTTGTCTTTGAGTGCTGAACTGGGTTGTGGGAAATCTTGATAGCACTCTCATTGTCGCAGTAGAGTGGCACATTCTTCACATTGATGCCATAGTCCTTGAGGGTTTGCTTCATCCACAGCAATTCAGCACATCAAGATCCAACAGCAATGTGTTCAGCTTCAACTGTAGAGAGTGATACACAGTTCTGTTTCTTCAAGGACCAACATACCAAGGATCGTCCAAGGAAATGACATGTGCCTGATGTTGATTTGCGGTCCACCCAATCACCAACATAGTCAGAGTCAGAATATCCAATGAGATCAAAGGAAGAGCCCTTGGGATACCATAATCAAAGTGTTGTAGTGTGAGCTAGATATCGAAGAATATGCTTCACATCCTTATGGTGTGATTCCTTCGGTGTAGCTTGAAATCGGGCACACATGCATGCAAACACTAAGCATAATATCCGGCCTAGATGCACATAGGTACAATAAAGAGCCAATCATGGAGCGGTATACCTTTTGATCGAAGTCTTTACCATTTTCATCGGTGCATAGATGGTCATTTGTGGGCATAGGATTTGACGCCTTTGCAACCTTGCATGCCAAATTTCCTCAATACATCCTTGAGGTATTTCTCCTGAGATATGAATATGCCATTGTGTTGTTGACGAATTTGAAGTCCTGAGAAGAATTTCAACTCTCCCATCATAGACATTTGATATTCCTCACTCATCATATAGGCAAATTCGTCACTATGACGTTGGTTAGTACAACCAAAGATAATATCATCAACATATATTTGGCACACGAATAATTCATCATCATATGCTTTGGTGAAAAGAGTTGGGTCAAGTGAACCGGGTTTGTAGCCTTTCTTCATGAGGAATTCCTTCAATGTGTCATACCACGCCCGAGGTGCTTGCTTGAGGCCATAGAGGGCCTTGTTGAGTCTGTAGACGTGATTTGGAAATTTTGGATCCTCAAAACCTGGTGGTTGAGCAACATATACTTCTTCCTCAAGCTTACCATTGAGGAATGCACTTTTCACATCCATTTGATGTAAGATGATATTATGATGGTTAGCATAAGCAAGCAATATGCAAATAGCTTCAAGTCTAGCAACATGTGCAAAAGTTTCATCAAAATCAATTCCTTCAACCTGTGTGTAGCCTTGAGCTACAAGACGAGCCTTATTCCTCACCACAAGGCCATTTTCATCTTGCTTGTTGCGGTAGATCCATTTGGTACCGATGATGTTGTGCTTGCGTGGGCCTGGTCGCTTGACAAGCTCCCACACATTGTTGAGCTCGAATTGAAGCAATTCATCTTGCATGGCTTGAATCCATTCAGATTCCATGAATGCTCCATCAACTTTAGTGGGCTCTATGATAGAGACAAATGCAAAATACCCACAAAAGTTAGACAAGTGTGAAGCTTTTGAGCACGTGAGAGGACCTGGTGCGTTGATGTCGCTGATGATTTTCTCATTCTGCACTTTGTTTCCAACGCGAGGATGTGCAGGTTGACGACTTTGCTTAGGCCCAACAAGTTCTTCAGGGCCATTTTCTTTAGTAGCACCAGCATGATTATCTTCACGATCCAGAATGACTTCTTCAGCAGATTCTTCGGTAGGGGTGATATCCTCAGTAGCTTTGAGATTGATGGATTCGTCAGGTGACACTTCATCTAGCACAGGAGGAAGGTGCTCTCTTTGCGAGCCATTAGTTTCATCAAACCGCACATCTACAGCTTGAACAATCTTGTGATGATTGGTGTTGAAGACTCTGTAGGTGTGCGAGTCCTTTCCGTAACCAAGCATAAAACCCGTGTGTGGTTTCGGTGCAAATTTAGAGTGATGGTGAGGATCTCTAATCCAACATTTAGCACCGAAGACTTTGAAATAACTTACATTGGGTTTCTTGTCAGTAAGGAGTTCATATGAGGTCTTTTTGAAGAATTTGTGAAGATATACTTTGTTGATGATGTGGCATGCATTATCAATAGCTTCAAGCCAAAAACGTTGTGGTGTCTTGTATTCATCAAGCATAGTGCGAGCCATCTCAACAAGAGCCCTGTTCTTGCGCTCCATGATGCCATTCTGCTGAGGAGTATAGGGAGCAGATAACTTGTGAGTAATACCAAGTACATCAAGATATTCATCGAGACCAGTGTTCTTGAACTCAGTTCCATTATCACTCCTGATATTCTTGATCTTCATATCGAAGTTCGTAGAAGCTCTTAAGGAAAATCGCTTGAAGACTTCCTTGCTTTTGCCTTTGTCAGCATAGGTGATATGCTTCAAATGAGATGGAGATAAATCAGTGTCCATCAATAAGTTCCTGTCACCGGTCATGTGATTTGCACATCCACTGTCAAGGACCCACTCAGTAGCTTTGGGTTGTTCATCCTGCAGATGAATTAGTGCAACTTACGAACCCATATACTTCATCAGTGAAGAATATGATATCAATTTCATCAATAGTAACAGATATAGTAATATGAGGACGTGAGAAATGAGTGACTCATTTCTTCATGATTAGCTTGCGTCCATTCAAGCATATTCAGGTCTCCAGCAAATTCTTCAGACGATTAAGCTCGTCTGGAGACCTGACCCTGCATAAGAGATTAGTTTTCTTCACCACCCACATCTGGAGGGGTGGCAAAGAGTTCATCATTCTGTGAGCTTCATAAGAAAAAGATGGCATTGAAGCCAGTGCACTTTGTTTCACAGAAGAGTGGTTAGGATAAGCATATGAATAAGCCGAGAAATTCTTCGAGGACTTATGAACATAATGGTTTGAAGAATAATGCACATATTCATAGCCTTTAGACTTTCCCTGCGAAACAGAAGTGTTAGCACGATGATGTTCATATGAGGATTTTGATCCAGGTGAGGAATTTCATCCAGATGAAGAATTTGGTCCATATGAGGACTTGGATCCATATGAAGATTTTGATCCATATGAAGAATTTGATCTGGGGTTCCTGTTCTTCATAGGTGGTGTCATGATGACATTCACTTGAATAATTTCAAGGCACCTTTTGGGAACCCAGATTTTCTTCATAGGGGGACCGTTCCTATAGTTAGTTCCAACATATGGAGCAAATAATTCACCATTCTGATTCTTGAACATTTTCTAGTTGGAGTCAAATGACTCATCAGAGGAATATAAAGATTCACAAGTAAAGCCAGATAATGTGCATCGATCTATGGAAGGTCCCTTCACAGCAACCCATGTGGTCTTGGGGTACTGCTCAGGTTTCCAGTAGGTCCCATCAGCATTGAGTTTCCTCTCAAAGGCAATACCCTCTTTCCTACGGTTCCTATTCAAGATCTAATTTTTGAGGACATCACAAAGAGTCTGATGCCCTTTGAGGCTTTTGTATATGCCTGTCACATACAATTCCTTTAACCCTGCATTATCGCCAGTGATACTCGTGGTATCCTCAGATGAGGAATTTGTGACCACAGAGACAGTTGGAGAATTTGCAGCAATAGAAGCATTTGAACATCCAGGTGAAGAATTAACAGATCTACGCTCAATGCATTTCAAACATGGTGGAATAAAATCTTCTTGAGCAGAACTGATCTGTTGAGAAAGCAATGAATCCTTTTCCTTCTGAAGATCTTCATAGCTCACTCTTAACTTCTTAAGATCTTGCTTTCTCTGAAGAAACTCATAAGAAAGCTTGTCATGATCAGTTAAGAGAGTGTTATGATGATTTTGAAGGTTTTCAAACCGTGACCGAAGTCTCTGAAGATTATCAGTCAGAGTCTTATTGCGATTCATTTCCTCACCCAACATATCATCGCTTTCATCAAGCATGTTTTGAACTTTTTCAAGAGCTCTTTGTTGTTTAGTGGCAAGGGAAGCAAGTTTAGTGTAGCTGGGTCCAAATTCATCACCCGATTCATCATCACTAGATTCGGAAAGGTAGCATTCAGTTACCTTGGCACCCTTTGCCATAAGGCATGGTGCAGTGGATGATGATTCTGGGGCGAAAGTCATCTCCATGAGAGATTCCTTGAAATCCTCAAACCACGGATCATGATGAGTTCGATGGACTTCATAGACCTCAAAGAGTCAGTCCCAGATAAGCTTCACATGGTTGAGATGCATGATGTTCCTGGACTGATTTTGGGACAAACAGGAGAAGGTGATATCATTTGCCATGAGGTTGAGTAGAGTGTACTTGCAAATATCATCAGCCTCCGCCATCTTGCATAGATCGGTAAGACCAATCTTAGTGACGGTCCACAGTTTGTTGTTCATCACCATGAGTCGCTTCTTCATCATGGCCTTCCACTTGGGATACTCATGACCGTCAAAGATGGGGCATGTCACTTTCTTCATTCCTATAGTCGACATAACTAAAATTCCAGGCGATTAAACCAAAATCACACAGAACAAGGGAGTACCTTGCTCTGATACCAATTGAAAGTGTGTTATATCGACTAGAGGGGGGTGAATAGGCAATTTTTCCAAATTCGTCACTGAGGAATTTCTAGGTGAAGAAATTCCTAAGTAACGACACACTAGCAGTGGAATAAGTACTCAGGCATAAGCATAACAGAGCAGAAGCATAGTCGTCATGATGAAATGAAAACAAGCACAGAGTACAGAAAGCATGATAACAGGATCAGCAGGCTGAAGACTATGTGGCTAAAGAAATTGGATTGAGGAAATAGAGAAATTCTTCAACCAAAGTCTTCAAACAGTAATGATCAAGATCATCAACACATGGATGAGGAATTGAAAGGGTTGAGGAAATAGAACCAGGTGGCTTGGTGAAGAAAATGATTTGGTAGATCAGTTCCAGCTGCTGTGACAGTTGTACGTCTGGTTGGAGCGACTGAGTATTTAAACTCGATGACACACAGTCCCGGACACACAGTCCTCATCGTATTCTCCTTGAGCTAAAGTCACACAGACCTCGCCCAACACTCGTGGTAAGTCTTCACAGGTGACTTCCAAAACTTCACAGACTTGGTCACTCGGTGATCCACAATTCCTCTTGGATGCTCAGACCATGATGCCTAACTGTTTGGAGGATACACTGTCCTCAAAGGTAACAAGCATCGGTTCCACACAGGAACAATCTCTTCAGTGATGCTCAATCACTTTGGGTTTGTAGGTGTTTGGGTTTGGGTTTTGGGTTTTCCTCACTTGATGATTTTCGCTCAAAGTCCTCGGAGGATGGGATGCTCTGAATGACAAGTGTCAGTTTCTCTCGGAGCAGCCAACCAGCTAGTGGCTGTAGGGGGCGGCTATTTATAGCCTAGGGAGCAGCCCGACATGGTAAGACATAAATGCCCTTCAATGATATGACCGTTAGTTGGTAGGATATTTTGGACAGCTGGCGCGTGGCACAAGAACAGTCGGATTTTGAGGTATCAAATTCCTCAGGGCTATCATGTTCCTCACTTTGTAGGCAATCCGCACTGGCAAATTCCTAACTCCTCAGTCAGAACAAATTCCTCAGAGACCAGAAGATCTTCGTCTCTGTCACTAAAGAAATTGACTGAGCTGATATGAAATTTCCAATGTGTCGTGGAATTAACACGTCAGATGTCCTAGCGGAAGGACTTAGTCATGGAGCCATCGCCACGAGATTAGCTTAAAGGGGTTAAACCAGAACAAAGGACATAGGAAGTTTATACTGGTTCGGCCCCTTGCGCTGAAGGTAAAAGCCTACGATCCAGTTGTTGTGGGATTGATTGATCTCGATGAGCAGGGAGCGAATCCGCTTTACCTATCTCTCAAGCTGTTGTTTCTTGTCTCTGAAGCGCCGCCGGGTCGTCCCTTTATATACACAGGTTGACGCCCGACCGGTTTACAGAGTCCCAAGGCCGACTCATACAAGTGTCCGGCTCGGTCTCTTCCTTTCCCTAACTTACAATACAAGTTATACATCTATGGTGGTTTACTACTATGGGCCCTAATCCGCCTTTGGGCTTCGGGCCTCTAAGATTTAATAGTAGAGCGCCATACTCCTTGTCTTCATGGACTTCAATATAGATGAGCGTAAACCGGCCCCTCCTGGGCGGATTACACTCAGTAGTTATATCCCCAACATTAGGCCCCAGATTGATTTGAACCTGTTCATGTCCATCTTCAATACTTAGAAAAATTCCCTGAACATCTTCTTATGATCCTCGTAAACCGCCATGATATCTTCTCCCTGTGAGCTTTGGTAAACCGCCATGACGTCATCTTCTAAAATTGTAGTAAATCGTGATGACGTCATCTCTGTATAAAAAAGTCATAAAAATTCCCTTTATTAATTAACTTCCGACGATCGAGGCAATAGTTGTGCCCCAATTTCCGCTTTGGGCTCCTCGATCCCCGCGCTTGCCCGCTTATCCATTTGCCTTATAAATAGGCCCAGGGGGTCTGTCGGTGTCAAAACCGGCGGATCTCGGGTAGGGGGTCCCGAACTGTGCGTCTAGGCGGATGGTAACAGGAGACAAGGGACACGATGTTTTACCCAGATTCGGGCCCTCTTGATGGAGGTAAAACCCTACGTCCTGCTTGATTAATATTGATGATGTGTGTTACAAGAGTGGATCTACCACGACATCAAGGAGGCTAAACCCTAGAAGCTAGCCTATGGTATGATTGTTGTTCGTCCTACGGACTAAATCCATCCGGTTTATATAGACATCGGAGAGGGCTAGGGTTACACAGAGTCGGTTACAATGGTAGAAGATCTACATATCCGTATCGCCAAGCTTGCCTTCCACGCCAAGGAAAGTCCCATCCGGACACGGGACGAAGTCTTCAATCTTGTATCTTCATAGTCTTGGAGTCCGGCCGATCATGATAGTTCGGCTATCCGGACACCCCCTAGTCCGGAACTCCCTCAATAGCCCCTGAACCAGGCTTCAATGACGACGAGTTCGGGGCGCATGTTGTCTTTGGCATTGCAAGGCGGGTTCTTCCTCCGAATAATCCATAGAAGATTGTGAACACCAGGATAGTGTCCGGCTCTGCAAAAATAAATTCCACACACCACCGTAGAGAGGATAATATTACACAAATTCAATCTGCTGACGTATTCCGTGGCGTGACGTCACACACTACCAAGCCTTTACTTGAATTGTTTTTATTGTACCACCTCAGCGCGTTTAGCGAAGCGGTTTCCTTGCCACGTCTTGTCGAAGTAGAGATCGTGTTCCCCTTATTCCGGGATTCCCATCAATACGGACATGGGTAACCCAACCGCGCCATTGATTGTGGCGCTTGGGAGATAAGCGAGTTTTACCAGGCCGGTGGGGACGCATGTTTGCGTCCGCCCATATAAGGGGATAAAGATCCAACCCTTTTACTTGCACCTTCTTCCTCCTTGGCTTATCCAATTCCGCGAACTCGAGCTCCAGCACCCAAGTCCGCACTTCTCACCTCAACCTTCTCCAACTATGTCCGGAGCGGGAGGCAAGTGGATGGCCTCCTCCGTCACGGAGGAGCAGATCCAGAAGCTGCGCAACGCCGGATATTTGTACAGCAACATCACGCACCGGCTCCCCGATGAGGGAGAGCTCATTCCCACCCCCAGGCCCCATGAGAGGGTAGTATTTCTCCCCATTTCCTCCGCGGACTTGGCTTCCCACTTCATCCCTTTGTCCGGGGGCTCATGTTCTACTACGGCCTGGATTTCCATGATCTGGCCCCGAATTTCATCCTCAACATCTCAGCGTTTATCGTCGTGTGCAAGGCCTTCCTCTGCATCCAGCCCCACTTCGGCTTGTGGCTCAAGACCTTCAGTGTCAAGCCGAAGGTTGTGAAGGGCAGCCAAGCAGAGTGCAGAGGCGCCATGGTGGGTAGGATGTCCCACGTTACCTGGATGTAGGGTACTTTCATGGAAACCATTAAGGGGTGGCAATCAGGGTGGTTCTACATCACCGAGCCGCGTGACCCTGACTGGGCAGCGGCCCCCGAATTCAGATCTGGCATCCCCACACGGCTCACCTCCTGGAAAGAGAGTGGCCGGATCTGGGGTGATTCGGAGGAGCTGACCGGACTCCAAGCCTGTATCCAAAAGCTGGTGGACAAGAAGCTCAAGCTTGTCAACGTAGTCAAGGTCATGCTCATCCGCCGGATTCTCCCGTGCCAACAACGGGGTTTCAACATGTGGGAGTTCGATCCGGCGCAGCACCAAACTCTGAGCGGGCTCTTCGACACTATGTACGAAGATGTCTGGAATGTGCTGTTCAAGGGCGCCGAGGCTCCCGCATCCACTACCGAAGATCGTGGATTCCGCTCGCAATGTCCGGCTGACGAGGTAAGTGATTTTGTCCTTTACGGAATGCTCGTTTTCCATAGTTTGACTCTATGCGGGATCTAAACTCCCTTTACCTTTGACAGGACTGGCTGGCAAAGGCCGAATGGACTATCTGTCCGGCCCCATTGCCAGAGGACCCAGCGGATGCCCGCCTAACGGGGCTGCTGGCTCCGGCACCCCACGTGGTGCCGGAGAAGAAGGCCAAGAAGAAGGCCATGGGGACTCGGAAGAGTTCCCGTTTTCAGGTGCTATCGGATGATGAATCCGAGGCCGACTCCTCCCACCAAGGCGAGGAGGAGAAGAAGAAAGCCTCTCCCCCAGCGGGGGGAGGGAAGAAAAGGGAGGCCTCCCCAACAAGGGAGGCTGAAGGGTCCAAGAAGGGAAAAACTCTTCCCCCGAACTGCTCTGCCAACGCCAGTGACGACGACGAGGACTAGCCTCCAAGGGCCAAGCCCCTGGCGAGATCGTAAGTATCCGGACTCCCGAATAACTTCAAGGTTTTTCCTTTTCGCCACATATTGTCTTTCTAATGCCGCATACAACCCTGCAGTCCGCCCAAGGATGATCTTCCCGCTTCGTCGAGCGGGTCCTTAGGTGCGTCGGATATGGATTCTCTTCCGACTGCCTCCACCCCCCGTGATGCGGATGATGTCGAGGTGGGATCCCAGGAAGGGACCCACCAGGAGGAGGAGGCCCCGGAGGTGCCGCGGGACAACCTCCCGGACTTTGCACCGGACTCGGCCCCGGAACCCATAGTGGCTCCGGAGTCCGGCGGGCGACCCCTTCGTAAGAAGGGCAAGACCGTGACGCCGGCACCCTCCGTCCAACCGGAGGCGTCGGATAATTTGCTGGAGGCGCTCAATGGCGCCTCCATTGAAGAGGAACACCGCACTGTTATGAGGGTGGTGATTAAGAAGGTTCAGCTCGCCAAGAGCAGGCTGACCGAAGCCTGCAGCAGCCTTCTAATAGGCTTTGAGGTAAGAATTTTGATATATGTAAAATAGTACCGCATAGACAGTAGCCCCTGATGCTCGGTTCGGTGTTCGGAAAGAAAAGTCGGACTGAGGATCTTAAGAAGATATACACAGGAGTCATAAAAAATATGTCAATATGGGATTGCAGGCTGCGTTGCTGACCTCTGCCGCACTGACTGCGGAGGTCGATACTTTGAAGGAAAGCCTCGAGCAGTCCGAGAACGAGCTCGGCCGTGCCAAGAAGCAGCTCGAGGACAAGGAAGGTGAGTAACACCTTATTAAAATTGTACCTTACAGAAAAGGATTTTGGTTGCTAAAAGAATGACAAGGATAACGTGGGTATTGCAGGGGCCACGAACGAGGTGGCGACCCTGAAAGAGGCGGTGGCCGCGGCCAAACGCAATGCGGCCGCAGAGCACACCGAGCGAGAGAAGCAGGAGGCGCGGGTGGCGGAGGTACAGCAAGAGCTCCAGGATCTCGTGAAAAAACATGAGAGCCTAGAGCGTGACTCGAAGACTCGAGAGTCTGAGCTTGCAACGGCTCTTAAGAGTGCCAAAGCCGCTAAGGCCTAAGCCTACAAGGCCCTCCAGGAGATCGAGGCGGTGAAGAAAATAGCAGCGGGTAAGGCATTTTTCATGCAAAGTAAGCATGTGAGTGTTAATTACCTGTTGCTTACCCGAATTCGGAGCTCTCCAGGAGCGTTCACAGATCTTCCTCGCAGCGTGTCCGATGCTGCCACATTCTACCGGGCCGAGGAGGGGAGCTCGACAGAGAAGGTCTTCTGGTCTCAGTATGCTGAGGCCGGACATCCGGTGCCCCTTAGCGACCAGCTGAAGCAGCTGGTCGAGCTCCACAAGGCGGCCAAACAGGCCATGAAGGGCCTCATAGTTCGGTTGTGGCCTAAGGAGGCCATGCTGGGAGCTACTTCGGCCTGGTGTGGCGGCTGGTGGATGCGTGCCCGTGGGTTGAAGTCATCAAGCACTCCGCCTGTATTGAAGGTGCCCGTCGGGCCCTTGCCCGCGCAAAGGTGCACTGGGGCAAGATGGATGCCCAGAAGCTCGTGACGGACCCGCCACCAGAGGGCAAGGAGCATCGCACGCCCGAGATGTATTATAAGAGTGTGCTGAAGGGCGCCCGCACTATTGCGGGTGAGTGCTCCAAAGATGTAATATTTGAGTAAACTCGTATTTTGTTATCCTGTGCGCTGAAAACTTTAGTTCATTTGCGCTAAGCAACGCATTTTAATTTAAAATATTACCTTCTGTGCGGCTGTTTATCAAATCTGAGAGATGGCAAGTCGTCGGCTTCAGCCCCCATGCCACGAGTGCTGGGGTGTTCAGGATAAATTTGAGCACTCTTGTTCCCATATTTGGGTCCGTCTAGGGAGGCACTCAACACAACTAACAAGGCAACCGGACTTATAATGCTTGAACACTCTCACTTAGCCATAGAATTCTATAATTTCAAATTTCGGCGAAGCCCCTAGTCTTCGGAAGGCCGAATTTGGGGCGCTATCCACGCCTGGGCCGGACAAAATCCGGCTCCTCGCTCTAAGCGGCATAAGTCTTTAAGGACTCGCAAAAACCTCTCGAACAGCGACCGGCTCTCGCTTCATCATGACGGTCAGTTTTAGCTTTCTCCACTGAGGCGTTAACCCAGCTCAACTGGGGCGCAATCGCAGTGGTTCTCCCAGTGCTACCTTAGCCGATAAAACAGAACGTAAGGTACCAAAACATGGGAGCCGGGCAAACCCAACTATTGACCCAAGACATGATTCGGAGCCGATGCATATAATGCTATAAGTTCGGGGTGCCGCACTTGTGAAAGTGTTCGGACTTATCACACCATGATGCGGGAAATGTAAGCCCCTGGTGTATTAGCCGTACCAAAGCGTATGGATGCAACATGTCACAAATGAACATATGTATAAGAGAGAAATGCAATTGGAAGCAAAAAAGGTGCTGCATTACTTATTAAAGAAAAACTGCTGTAAGTGCAGAACGATACAAATGGTGCGATAAGCAAGGGATGGGACTATTAAACATGTCCCCCTCCAGGGGTAGGCTGCCGAATGGTGCATCAAACAGATTTAATGCTCGTAATGGAGACCACCTGGATATTCGTTGTAGCCTTTATCCTTCCCTGGCTGTTGCATCGTGAGTTCGGCAGGTCTGCTACCGGAGAGGGCCTCTGATGAACGGAGTCCCGTGGGTAAAAAAGGAAAAAGAAAAGAAAAAA
Organism: Triticum aestivum; assembly: GCF_018294505.1. Classification (NCBI taxonomy): domain Eukaryota; kingdom Viridiplantae; phylum Streptophyta; class Magnoliopsida; order Poales; family Poaceae; genus Triticum; species Triticum aestivum. Next base: position 555,077,686 of record NC_057801.1, read on the forward strand.
GAACGACACACTTGAGAGCCCCTGGTGTGGTTGAGCCGCAGTCTGGGGCTATCGTGGTCGTGCCCCTCTCCCCATGCCCATGGTATCTTCAGAGCGTAATGGTGTACGCGAAGGACCTGTTTTGACGTTTTACAGGGGCTGGGGTTGGGGCCACACTGCTACGCGTGCTTGGAACGTGCCAGGTGGTCTTTTTGTAGGTTACTCCGGGCGCGCTTAGCTGTGTTCGGCCGCTTAATGGCCAGACTCGAGAATTGCCTTAAGAGGCTGCATTGTACTTCTGCCGCGAGAGCCGCTATATGTTCCTTCGTTCGGAGAGAACGTTCAGTGTTTCTGTTGACTGTGATGACTCCTCGAGGGCCTGGCATCTTGAGCTTGAGGTATGCATAGTGCGGCACCGCGTTGAACTTTGCAAACGCGGTACGTCCGAGCAGGGCATGATAGCCGCTGCGGAACGGAACTATGTCGAAGATTAACTCCTCGCTTCGGAAGTTATCCGGGGATCCGAAGACCACTTCCAGTGTGACTGAGCCTGTACAATTGGCTTCTACACCTGGTATGACGCCTTTAAAGGTCGTCTTGGTAGGTTTAATCCTTGAGGGGTCTATGCCCATTTTGCGCATTGTATCCTGATAAAGCAGGTTCAGGCTGTTGTCGCCGTCCATCAGGACTCTGGTGAGGTGAAATCCATCGACGATTGGGTCTAGGACCAATGCGGCGAATCCACCGTGGCGGATGCTGGTGGGGTGGTCCCTTCGGTCAAAAGTGATCGGGCAGGAGGACCATGGATTGAACTTCGGGGCAATTGGCTCCATCGTGTATACATCCCTGAGTGCACGCTTCTGCTCCCTTTCGGGTATGTGCGTTGCATATATCATGTTCACCGTCCGCACCTCTGGGGGGAAACCCTTCTGTCCCCTATTATTCGGCGGTTGGGTCTCTTCCTCGTCATCGCTATGCAGCCCCTTGTCGTTGTTTTCGGCAATTAACTTGCCTGCCTGCTTGAATACCCAACAGTCCCTGTTGGTGTGGTTGGTTGGCTTTTCGGGGGTGCCATGTATCTGGCACAAGCGGTCGAGTATTCGGTCCAAATTGGACGGACCCGAGGTAGTTCTTTTGAATGGCTTTTTCTGCTGACTGGGTTTAGAGCCTCTTAATCCGGCATTGACTGCCGTATCCTCACTATTGTCGCCGTTAATGCGGCGTTTGTTTTTGTTACGACGCGACCTGCCACTACGGTCCTTGATGTCCGGACTGCCAGAATTTTTGTTGAGGTTGTTGCTGCGTGCTAGCCAGCTGTCCTCACCCGCGCAGAAGCGGGTCATGAGTGATGTGAGGGCTGCCATGCATTTCGGTTTTTCCTGTCCCAGGTGCCGGGCAAGCCACTCGTCGCGGATATTATGCTTGAAGGCCGCGAGGGCCTCCGCATCCGGACAGTCGACGATTTGGTTTTTCTTGGTTAAGAACCGTGTCCAGAATTGTCTGGCCGATTCGTCTGGCTGCTGAATTATGTGGCTTAGGTCATTAGCATCTGGTGGTCGCACATACGTGCCTTGGAAGTTATCGAGGAATGCGGCTTCCAAGTCTTCCCAACTCCCAATTGACACTGCTGGCAAGCTGTTAAGCCAATGTCGGGCTAGTCCTTTAAGCTTGAGGGGGAGATATTTGATGGCGTGAAGATCGTCACCGCGGGTCATGTGGATGTGAAGGAGATAGTCTTCGATCCAAACCGCGGGGTCTGTTGTGCCATCGTAAGATTCAATATTCACGGGTTTAAACCCTTCGGGGATTTGATGATCCATTACTTCATCTGTGAATCATAGTGGGTGTGCGGCGCCTCTGTACTTGGCGATATCACGACGGAGCTCAAAAGAGCTTTGTCTATTTTGTTCGGCTCGGCCGGACTTACTGTGTCCGGCGCGACGGTTGTCATCACGTATCGTGGGGCGCCCACGCGATCCATAGATCGATCTTGATTGTCTTGCCCTATCCTCCAATATATCTCGCAAGTCCGGAGCGTTCCCCTGTGGCCTTGTGCTTTTCGAGCGATGCCGGGGTACGGGTCTATTGAAGGGCCTAGAGGCCTCTCTGTCGCGACCACGGGATGGTCGGTCAGCCGTATTGTCTCCTGTTGATGCGGGTTCACACACCTCCTCCTCTAATCGGGGGAGCAGCTTGTGTTTAGGGTAGCTTTTGGAGGGGCGTTCGAGCTCATGCTCTTCGGCCGCGAGGACTTCGGTCCATTTGTCGGCTAGCAGATCTTGGTCAGCTCTAAGTTGTTGCTGCTTTTTCTTGAGGCTGTTCGCCATGGCCATAAGCCTGCGTTTAAAACGCTCTTGTTCGACGGGATCCTCAGGCACGATGAGTTCATCATCGTCGAGGCTTGCCTCGTCTCCGGAGGGAGGTATATAATCCTCTACCTCTTCTTCTGCCGCTCTCTGATGAGGGCTGGCGTCTCCGTCCTCCTGCGCTGCATCTTGCTGGAGTGGGTTGTCTTCGGCACTGTCCGGTGTATTATTATCTCCGGTGCCGGAATCTTCATTCTTGCTGTGGCGGGATTTAGAGCGGCGCCACTGATGCCGGCGCTTGGGCTGTTTCTTGGAGGGGTCATCCTCCGCTGTTCCTTCGCCATTCCCATCCTTTGGGATATCCACCATGTATATTTCATATGATGAGGTGGCTTTCCTGTGCCCGGTGGGCGCTGGTTCTTGGTCGTCTCCGGCGTCGTCTTCCATACCGTCGATGTCTTCGGAGTCGTAGTCTAGCATGTCGGTTAGATCGTCAACAGTGGCTACCAAGTGGGTGGTGGGTGGGCTTTGAATTTCTTCGTCGTCCGCATCCCAACCGTCCTGACAGCAGTCTGGCCAGGGCTCTCCTGATAACGAGAGATACTTTAGCGAACTCAAGATGTCGCCAAAAGGTGAGTGTTGAAAGATGTCCGCTGCGGTGAACTCCATGATCGGCGCCCAATCGGATTCGATCGGAGGGGGCGCGGGAGGTTCGGAGTCCGGCAAGGAGTCCGGCACCTCGGAGTCACGAGCTTCATGAGGGACAAGGTCAGTGTTTGGCTCTATCGCCGTAGAGGTTGCAGCCCCCGAGGCGGTGTCTAGCCATCTGTCCTCGGTCTGCGCAGCCGGCTCCGAATTGAAGATTGAAGCAGGTTCGAGTGCGGCCTCCAGGGTACTATCCAGCTGCAGAGCTAAATCATGCTCGCCATGACAGTGTGGCACGCTCGACTGCGGCTCGAATCGGTCGAGGATCAAATCCCCGCGGATGTCAGCCGTGAAGTTCAAACTTCCAAATCTGACCTGACGGCCAGGGGCGTAGCTTTCGATCTGCTCCAGTTGGCCAAGTGAATTGGCCCGCAGTGCGAAGCCGCCGAATATGAAGATCTGTCCGGGGAGGAAGGTCTCACCCTGGACTGCATCGTTGATGATGATTGAATAAGCCATCGAGCCTATCGGTGACGACACAGAGGAACTCTCAATGAAAGCACCAATGTCGGTGTCAAAACCGGCGGATCTCGGGTAGGGGGTCCCAAACTGTGCGTCTAGGCGGATGGTAACAGGAGACAAGGGACACGATGTTTTACCCAGGTTCGGGCCCTCTTGATGGAGGTAAAACCCTACGTCCTGCTTGATTAATATTGATGATGTGTGTTACAAGAGTGGATCTACCACGAGATCAAGGAGGCTAAACCCTAGAAGCTAGCCGATGGTATGATTGTTGTTCGTCGTACGGACTAAAGCCATCCGGTTTATATAGACACCGGAGAGGGCTAGGGTTACACAGAGTCGGTTACAATGGTAGAAGATCTACATATCCGTATCGCCAAGCTTGCCTTCCACGCCAAGGAAAGTCCCATCCGGACACGGGACGAAGTCTTCAATCTTGTATCTTCATAGTCTTGGAGTCCGGCCAATCATGATAGTTCGGCTATCCGGACACCCCCTAGTCCGGAACTCCCTCAGGGTCCTTCTTTTTTCCCCTTCGCGCTTCTTCTTCTTCCTCTCGACGCTCAAGCTCGACAGCTCCACCGCCGCGGTCGACCTTCAAGCGCTGCATCATCCCTGGCCGCTGCATCAACCTGAATGTACCAGAGATCCGCGGCTCTTCTCCGCCACTCCTGTGAATCTGGTAAGCCTCCTTCCCTCAACCCTAGATCTGCATTAGGGTTTCGGTGCTCATCTGTGTTCATCAGTGTTCGTCCGTGCTCATTGTTTCGCCCTTACTGTCTCATTGAATCTAGATCTACTTGACCTTTTTCTTCTACGGCTGAAGCTATAGTTTATTTTGCCTCACCATAGTATCCTTTTGACTACGAACAGACCCCATATGGATCCTTTTTGTTCTGCTGTCGCCAATTTAGGGCTTTGATATTTTTTCTTTTCCTGAACTGTGCTAGATCCATAAGAATAATCCTTAGCTTGTGAAACCTGTTTGTGTAGCACTTAGCAATTTTCAGATCTGTTGTTCTTCATACCACTATAGGCGGTTTAACCTGTAGGAAACGACAATCCGGCAGGTACCATTAGCCCTCACGTAGACCGCCATCTTTTTTTGAACATCCATATCCGGTTTAATGTACACACATGCTTTGATTAATTTCTCCGATTTGATACCAGTTTGTGCATATCAATCTTGAACCGTGAACCGGCGTTTGCACTTCCTTTACAGTTTGTCATAAAAATGTCCAAACAATTCTCTTCTTGTAATTGGGTTCCCTCCCGGATCACAGAAGATCAACTCACTAGATATGTTCTAACTGGCGCTTTGGCAAAGAAGGAAGTCATTCATTGGAGAGTCCCTGGTGCCGAAAACCCTCCTGAACATCAAGATGGAGAAGTGGTTATATTTATGCAGCATCTGGACCGAGGGTTTAGCCCTCCCAGATCAAAAAAATTCCGTGATGTACTTGCCAACTTCCAACTCCATCCTCAAGACATTGGTCCAAACTCTGTGTCCAACATCTGCAATTTCCAAGTGTTCTATGAAGTTTATCTACAAGAAGAACCGACTGTTGAACTCTTCAGAGACTTCTTCCACTTGAACCGCTGCACTGAATTTTCTGATGGCCTCAATACTAAACTTGGCAGAGTGTCGATTCAGAAAAGGAAAGAAGTCGATTTTCCTCATGCCAATCATCATAGCCACCCCAAGGATTGGAATCAAACATGGTTCTACTGTCAGAATACCGCTCCTGCTGATGAAAACCTTCTGCCTGGTTACCGTGCTTATCGACTCAGCAATGGACATCCACTGCCTCCGCGGCTTACTGCCAAAGAACGACAAACATATGCACCACAACTTGCTAAGCTCCGGGCTCTTCTAGCAAACGACTTAACCGGTATTGACCTCGTCCGTTGCTGGGTTTCATGGGGTATCCTGCCCTTAAGCCGCCGGACCAGGTTAATGCATGAATATACCGGGGATGTCAAAGACCCTCAATGGCACACTGAAATATAGATGAATGATGATGAAGTCATTGAGTCTGTCAAGAAGATACTAGATGAACCGGTTGCTGAGTGTAGCAAGACTGGGTTGCGTCCCTTTTATGCCTCCAACAAACCGCCAACTGTAAGAATTTATCTTTCTGCTTTTTAATCCGTCTCCGCTTTAACATTTTTTTGATAGCCTTTTCTTTATTCTTACAGGCCAAAGATCCTTTTTGGAAGAGGAAAACTCAAGACAAACTAGCAAAAGCTCAAGACAAACTGGTGAGGGCTCCTCATGGCAAGAGCAAGGCCACAAAGAGGCCAGCAAAGAAGAAAACCATCGAGTCCTATGATCCGCCCAAAGATGTTGATGACTCGGAACAAGAGGTAGAACTTGACTCCCTTGGTTCATTTTTCATACATCTTATTGACAACGACCATGACCAGGATGATGCGGAAGCCAGCCATGCTGACCACATAGAGGTAGTCTCCCTTTCATCCAATTCCAATCTTGTGCCAGTATGAAAACTCCGCCGCGCAGTACGGAAAGTGAAACGTTCACATCCTCTCACTCATTTGGATCCACAATTTTATTTGAAGACACAGCATCCTGAAGCTTGTTGCACAACCCGGCACAGTGGCCAGCAAGTCACTTCCTCCGGTTTACCAGACACACCAATCCAGAAGCGCTGTGCAGACGTCTCTTGTAATTCTAACAAGTCTTATCCCTTGGCGGGTTACTTCCGATACCCTCTTAATCCGCCTGACTCAAATTATCACGTAACCTCCAATTCATCCTCTGGCGATTCATCAACCACACAGATGCCTCCCCTCAAGACCATCCATGGGTAAGTATAATAATTTTAGTTCTTGCTTTCTTACACCGGTTTACCATATGAACCTCTATTTGTTACTTTGCAACGCCAAAGCCCGTCTCAGCAAAAAAGCAAAAAGAGTGCTCCTACTGAGGAGTTTGAACCAGAGAGGAACTCAGAAGGTGTTGGTGGAGATGCTGATATTGCTATGGATGATCCTGTGGCACAAGGTCAGGATACTTATGTTGATCCGCCCGAGGTTAATCCGGCTAGTCCTCATGTCGATCCACCAAGGCCAACTGCCAATCCTCCAAGTCCAGCTGCTGATCCGCCGAGCCCAGTCAAAGTCTCGGATAAACCGGCGAGCCCAAATAAAGCAACTGATGATGTTGTGATTACCGGGTTTGGCCATACTTCTCCTGGCAATCCTGTAGCTTTGTCAAAGCACAGTGCCAAAGTGGAATCTGCTGCTGAAGAGAAAGGCAAATGGAAGACTGATCTGTCAAGCTGTGCTCATCTCACCGCTCAAGAACTTCACTCTGGATACGTAAACCGCCTATATGCAAGCCGTGACTATGAGGCCGGTTTAGTCAATCTGATGCAGGAGCGCTATGAGGTAACTTCCATTGCAAACACTATAAATTTTCATTGTACTGTATATCAACTCCATTGTAGCCCCCAAGGGCCGGTTTATCTCTTCAAGATGAACCGGGACTTTGGATAAAAAAGATTTCAACAGTGTAGCCCCCTAGGGCCGGTTTACCTCTGCAAGATGAACCGGGACTTTCTGTTCAAAACCTGTCCTTGTTGAATTCCTTCACCTTTTATTTTTCTGATCAATTACACATTAGCCCCCAAGTGCCAAGATTAAAACTTGTATTGAGCCTTGGGACTTTGAATAATAGTTAAAAAGAAGCAATCCGCATTAGCCCCCAAGTGCCAAGTGTATAACTTGTTATGTGCTTGGGACTGTGAGAAAAAAATCTTAACATCTTCATCATCTGTCTTTTGCAGGATGACTTGAGCAACAAGGATTCCCAGATTGCCGATCTTCAAGAAAACATCAAGTCCCAGCAAGCAGAAACCTCCAAGGCCAAAGATGAAATGAAGGGCGCTTTAACTTCCATGGAGCAATTAAAGGATGGTTTTAAAAGCGAGCGGGCGGATTGGGAAACCGAGAAGGCTACTCTATTAAAGCGGGCTGAAGATGCCGAAGCAGCTCTTAAACTGGTGGCAGAAGAGCTAACTTGGCTAAAGCATCAAGTCAATGCTATGACTTCTGCAATATTCGGTAAGTACTCTTTGTAAGAACCTTTCTTAAACATCTTTGAAGTTGCCGGTTTAACAACAAATTCTTAAATCGTTGCAGGTAGTCGTATTGCTCATCTGGGCTCGGATATGCGGATGAAGTGGAAAGCATCCTATGCGTTGATAGAAAAATTGTATACTGGTGCTCAACGAGTCATCTGTGTGGCCTCCTACAACAAACCGACACCAACCTTGATCAAGGATACGTTGGTCAAATTATCTGTGACCCTTGCCCACATAGAAGAGGTAAAGCGATCTGCTGCAAGGGCTGGCACTTTAACAGCACTGACTCGGGCGAAAAGCTTGGATTGCTGATCTTGATCCGGCAGATATCGCAAAGGGCTATCCTGGCCAACAAGAAGACGGGTCAGACTTTGATAATGAAGCCCTCAAAGCCTCTACAAAGGAGATGCGCCCGCTGGCAAGCTATTTGGCTGAAGAGGTTGACTTGTTTGTCCATCGGTCCAGCTATGACGCAGATAACAAACTGGTTGATGCAGCTGTGAAACAAGCACAGAATCTTATCCCTCCAATTCGTAAGCACACCTATGCCCCTGACATTGAACCGTCCAATCTTATAAGCAAAGAAGCTGTCTTCCAAGCCTTAACCAGGATTGATTGGGCCACCCTTGACTTCCAGCCACTGGGTGAGGAGGAGGAGGTTGAACCGACGCGAGATGATCCTTCAACTTCACGTCAGCTTGTTGACAAATCATAATCCGGTAGTCGGTTTGATTTTCACATATAGCGTTGTGGAAACAAACAATTATTCTTTTGGGCATCAAAGCGCCTTGTAATAGGCTAGTTGAAATACTTTGATCTTCTGCCACCATGCACTGCTACCTGATATTGTAATCCGGCATGATTGTTGCTATGCTTGATTTATTTGCCTTAGTATTTCTTATAAAATCCTGCCTTCTGCATTTGAAAAACTTAAACATGTCCTGGCGGTTTTCCGCTGGACGGGTTATGATACCCAATATAGAACCAGAATTCTCATAACCAAGGTTATAAAGTAATGAAATATGAAATATATCATACTTGTGATATTAAATCACCTTTGTTGGTTTACCAACTTGTATCGTAAGGGTAATAACCCAAATTTGAGTGTTTGAAAACTCCCACCATGCCGTGCTGGTGCATAATAAGCCATGTCGGGTTATGACAAACACCGGATGATCATCATGGCGACTTATAGTCAATGCCAGACCGGATTAAGAGATGACGGTTCATAATTGATTATGTGCTAACAGCTGATAACTGTAAGCCATGCCGGGTTAAGAAACACTGGGTTGATGTAATGACATATAGTCGGGACGTGTCAGTGGACGCCGGTTTAACTTAAAACTTTATCAAAAGAGATAAAACTTTGCAAAAACAAAATCAAATAAAAACTTGTAGTCGAGGCTTTTCAAGGGCTACCAGGCCCAAATTCGAGGCTTTTCATGGGCTGCCAGGCCGCTGAGTTAAACCATTTGACAAAGCCTTTTAAGATGGGCCTGCAACTAACCAATCATCGTTTTAACTTTGACAAGTTCAGGGTTTGTATAAGATTGACTTATCAAACGTTCGGCGGGTCATGCCAGGATTACCTGGATAGGACTAGCTTACTTGATGAAGGAGGTTAACCCGGGGTTTTAGGTGAATACACCAGGCTTCCAAGCCGTGGCTTGATAGCCAATTACAAGGGTCCTTTCAAACTCTTTTTTGCTTTGCACAAAGAGCCCCCAAGTAACTTTGTGAGTTGTGCTCAATTGGTGCCTATGTTTGAGTTGTGCTTTTAGCAACAATACTCTCTTTGGCCCCTTGGGTGTGAAGCTCCCAAACTTTATTGTGGCATGAAAGCCGGTTTTAATGGACAAATAGGACACCACTTTATAAGCAGAAGCCCCCTTGTAACCAAGAAATATGGAAGAACGGCAGAGGCCCTACTTGTAGCAAGGATGTCGGTTTATTATATTGATCATAATATATACATTATCAAAATATGTACATAATGAGAGCCTATGGCTCAGGTGTAGTAAGGTCATAGATGAGCGATATTCCACGGCCGACGGGTCTCCTCCTCCAATTTTCTTGAGTCTTTGTGCTCTCGTACGTCGATGAGGTAGTATGATCTGTTGTGCAAATTCTTGCTGACCATAAAGGTCCCTTCCCAAGGTGGGGATAACTTGTGCATATCGGTCTGATCCTGGATGAACCGGAGCACTAAGTCGCCTTCTTGAAAGGTTCTTGTTTTAACCCGGCGGCTATGATAACGCCGCAGGTCTTGCTGATAACCCGCCGAATGAGCCAACACCATGTCCTGTTTTTCATCTAACAGGTCCAGTGCTTCCTGACGTGCTTGCTCGTTGTCGGCTTCAACATAATTGGCAACTCAGGGCGAGTCATGACGAATATCACTTGGGAGTACCGCCTCTGCCCCGTAAACCATGAAGAAAGGTGTATAACCTGTAGATCAATTTGGGGTGGTGTTTATGCTCCATAATACAGATGGTAATTCTTCCACCCAACAACCCGGCGTCCTCTTCAAAGGAACCATAAGCCGAGGCTTGATACCCTTCCAAATTTCCTGATTGGCCCTCTTAGCTTGACCATTAGATTGGGGGTGAGCCACAGATGACACATCAAGCCGGATGTGTTCTGGTTGACAAATATCTTCCATCTCACCTTTGGAGAGTTTCGTGCCATTATTTGTGATGATGCTGTGTGGAAAACCAAAGCGGAAGATCACCTTTTTGATGAATTGAACCGCTGTGGCTGCGTCACACTTGCTTAATCGCTCCGCTTCAACCCATTTAGTAAACTTGTCAACCGCCACCAACAGGTGGGTCTTCTTATCTTTGGATCGCTTGAAAGGCCCTACCATGTCAAGCCCCCAAGTAGCAAATGGCCAGGTGATGGGAATCATCCGTAGCTCCTGAGCCGGAAGCTTGTCGTGAGAATTTCTGACAACCGTTGCACCGCCTCACCAAGTCCTCAGCATTAGCATGAGCCGTCAGCCAATAGAAACCATGACGAAAAGCTTTAGCAATCAAGGATTTTGAACCGGTGTGATGACCACAGTCTCCTTCATGGATCTCTCGTAGAATCTCATGGCCTTCTTCAGGAGAAACACAGTGCTGGAACACACCGGAGACACTGCAACGGTGTAACTCGCCGTTGTAAATAACCATGGACTTGGATCGCCGGAATATCTGTCTGACCAAAACTGCATCTTCTGGTAACTAGCCCCGGTTCATATACGCCAAGTATGGAACCGTCCAATCCGGAATAATGTGTAAAGCGGCCACCAACTGTGCCTCCGGATCAAGAATAGCGAGGCCCTCCTTTGTAGGCAACTGAACTAACGGGTTATGCAAGACATCCAGAAAGGTATTGGGCGGCACCGGTTTACGCTGAGATCCCAGCCGGCTTAAAGCATCAACTGCCTCATTTTTGCGCCGATCAATGTGCTCCACTTGATAACCCTTGAAGTGACTAGCGGCAATATCCACCTCTCATCGGTAAGCCTCCATGAGTGGATCCTTAGAATCCCAAGTTCCTGAAACTTGCTGGGCCACAAGATCTGAGTCTCCAAAGCATCGTACCCTGCTTAAGTTCATTTCCTTAGCCACTCGAAGACCATGGAGTAAGGCCTCGTACTCAGCTGCATTGTTGGTACAAGGGAACATTAAGCGAAGAACATAATGAATTTTATCACCTCGAGGGGAAGTAAGGACAACTCCAGCCCCCGAGCCCTCCAATTGCCTGGATCCATCGAAGTGAATAGTCCAGTATGTGCTGTCCGGTTTGTCCTCCGGTGCTTGCAACTCTGTCCAATCAATGATGAAATCCACAAGGGCCTAGGACTTGATAGCTGTTTGAGGCATATACTTTAAACCATGCGGTCCAAGCTCAATAGCCCACTTAGCAACCCGGCCAGTTGCCTCCCTGTTCTGGATTATATCTCCCAAAGGAGCGGAACTGACCACTGTGATGGGATGGCCTTGAAAATATTGTTTAAGCTTCCGACTTGCCATGAAAACACCATACACCAGCTTCTGCCAATGCGGATATCTTTGCTTTGACTCAATCAGCACTTCGCTGATATAATAAACTGGCCTTTGAACCGGGTACTCCTTCCTAGCCTCCTTGCGCTCCACCACAATAGCTACACTAACAGCCCGGGCATTAGCAGCCACGTATAACAACAGTGGCTCCTTATCAACTGGAGCAGCAAGAACCGGCGGTTCAGCCAACTGCTTCTTTAAGTCTTCAATGCCGCATCAGCAGCATCATTCGATACAAAATTATCTATCTTCTTCAACATCTGATACAGAGGGATCGCCTTCTCTCCCAACCTCTTGATAAACTGGCTCAAAGCCGCAATGCAACCTGCTAGACGTTGAACATCATTGATACATGCTGGTTTAGTGAGGGGAGTAATAGCTTTAATCTTTTCTGGATTAGCCTCAATACCCCTGTTAGATACCAGAAACCCTAAGAGCTTGCCTGCCGGAACACCGAAGATGCACTTGTCCGGATTGAGCATCATCTTATAGACCCGCAGATTGTCAAAGGTTTCCTTGAGGTCATCTATCAGTGTCTCCCTTTTCCTAGATTTTACCACAATATCATCCACATAGGCATGAACATTGCGCCCAATCTGAGTATGAAGACAATTCTGCACACAGCGCTGATAAGTTGCCTGGGCACTCTTGAGCCCAAAGGGCATAAACACATAACAGAAGGCTCCAAAGGGAGTGATGAAAGTTGTCTTCTCCTGGTCCTTAACTGCCATCTTGATCTGATGATAACCAGAATAAGCATCCAAGAAACTCAAACGCTCACAACCCGCCGTAGCATCAATGATTTGATCAATACGAGGGAGGGCAAAGGGATCAGCTGGGCAAGCTTTGTTCAAGTCTGTGTAATCCACACACATACGCCAAGTGTTGTTTTTCTTAAGTACCAGCATCGGATTAGCCAACCACTCTGGGTGAAACACCTCCACAATAAACCCAGCTGCCAACAGTCGGGCTACCTCTTCACCAATGGCCTTGCACCTCTCTTCATTAAAATAGCGAAGAAACTGTTTGACCAGTTTGAACTTCAGATCAATATTAAGAGTGTGCTCAGCGAGTTCCCTCGGTACACCTGGCATGTCAGAAGGTTTCCATGCAAAGATGGCCCGGTTCTCACGGATGAACTCGATGAGCGCGCTTTCCTATTTCAGATCTAAGTTGATGCTGATGCTGAACTGCTTGGATGAATCGCCAGGAACAAAATCAACCAATTTAGTCTCATTAGCCGATTTAAACTTCAAAGCCGGATCATGCTCTGTAGTGGGCTTCTTTAGATAAGTCATATCTGCCGGATCAACATTGTCCTTATAAAACTTCAACTCCTCCGTTGCACAAACCGACTCAGCATAAGCCGCATCACCTTCCTCACACTCCAGAGCAATCTTGCGGCTACTGTGAACCGTGATGGTCCCCTTATGACTCGGCATCTTGAGCTACAGATAAACATAATACGGCCTTGCCATGAATTTAGCATAAATCGGCCGTCCAAACAGGGCATGGTACGGACTTCTGATTTTAACCACTTCAAAGGTCACCGTCTCTGGTCTTGAATCATGATCATCACCAAAAACCACCTCCAGAGCTATATTACCAACTGGGTAAGCCGATTTACCAGGCACCACATCGTGAAAAACGGTGTTGGACGGTTTAAGATTCTTATCTGTTAACCCCATTGGAAGGTTTCATAATACAAGATATTGATATTGCTCCCTCCGTCCATGAGCACCTTAGTGAACTTATAACCTCCAACCTGCGGTGCAACCACCAAAGCTAGGTGGCCCGGATTGTCAACCCGGGGCGGATGATCCTCCCGACTCCAAACAATAGGCTGTTCAGACCAGCGCAGATAACGAGGCACTGCCGGCTCAACAGAGTTTACTGCCCTTTTATGGAGCTTCTGATCGCGCTTGCACAGACTAGTAGTGAAGACATGATACTGTCCACCATTTAACTGCTTCGGGTTGCTCCGATAACCCGACTGCTGCTGATTCCCCTGATTACTTTGCTGATTGTGTCCACCTTGGTTGTTCTGGTTGCCCTGATTATTCTGAAATCCCGAATTTGAACTGCCGCCGCCATAACCCGGCCTGTGAAACCCTGGACCGGAACCGCCGGACGGACCCTGATCATACTGGAAGAGATCAGAGTTTTTGAATTCCCTCATGATGAAACAATCCTTCCAGAGGTGCGTGGCGGAACCTCCTTTGTTCCGTGCTTTGGGCAGGGATGGTTTAACAAGCGTTCCAGATTCATGCCTCCACCGCGCTGGGGCGGTTTACCCTTACGGCGCTGCATATTGCCCTGCATATTGGTGTTAGCTACAAAATCTGAATTGTCCGCTTTACGCTTACCATTGTTCCCGTGGCTCGCCTGGTTATGCTGTCCTTTTGTACCAGCATTCTTTTTTCCCTTCTCCTGCTATTCTTCACCAGAATCGGGGTCCTTGGTATTATCAGAATCAGCATAATTAACCAGAGCTGCCATGAGCGTTCCCATATCATTGCAGTGACGCTTGAGCCGTCCCAACTTCATCTTCAGTGACTTAAACCGGTAGTTACCCTCCAAGGTCACGATTGCCGTATCAGGGTTAATGCGGCCTAACGAATGCAGGATTTCCAAAACCCGGCGCACCCAATGAGTTGTTGATTCGTTCTCTCCTTGGACACAAGCAACCGGATCCACAATGGACATGGGTTGCTTGCACGTATCCTTGAAGTTTGCTATAAACCGGGCCTTCAACTCGTCCCATGAACTGATCGAGTTAACGGGCAGGCTCTTCAGCCAGGTACGAGCCGTTTCTTCTAGCATCATGGTGAAGTATTTTGCACACGCCTCTTCATCCTCATCCAACATCTCGAGTGCCATCTCATAACTTTCAACCCACACCTCGGGGGGTTGACCGGCGGTATAACTAGGCACTTTACGCGGACCCTTGAAATCCGTGGGCAGCCGCATATTACGCAGAGCCGGGGTGAGGCACGGTACTCCCCAAGAGCTAAAAGCCAATCCACGTTGAACTGACGCCGCTGGCTGAACCGGAGTGGGTTGATTCGCATACTATGCTGCCAATTGTGCTGCTAACTCTGCCTCTCGTCGTGCTTTGTCGTTGTTCACCACATCCTGCGCATTCATACCGCCGTGCGCCGGATTAGGCCCAAGAGGGGCGTCACGGCGTCGCGCACTGCTTGACACAACCGGTTCGTCCATATGCCTACTATAACTCTAGCTCGGACGGGGGGTTGAATGTATTTTGTCTCGGCTGTAGGAATAAGCCTGCTGCTGCACAATAGCGGTTTGAAGAAGATCCCTGGCCCGTCGTGTCTCAACCGCCGCTAGTGAGTCACCCTCCATCGGAATGGCTGCCAAACGCGACGCTGCAGCAATCATGTTATCCAAAGGGCTAGACAAGTGACCGGGCGGCGTTATTACGTATTGCGGCGGGTTGTCCATCCGTCGAGGCGGGTCCATCACCCATGGCTGATCCGGCGCTGCCCCAGGTGCCTCGGCCCGGTTTAGTGCTGCCGGATTACTGGGC
This sequence comes from Triticum aestivum, assembly GCF_018294505.1. Lineage (NCBI taxonomy): Eukaryota > Viridiplantae > Streptophyta > Magnoliopsida > Poales > Poaceae > Triticum > Triticum aestivum. The sequence goes on from NC_057801.1 coordinate 555,092,843, forward strand.
CCGGCTCCTGGCGTATTGAAGAGATTCATTCCTTCGTAAACCGGCGGCAGACGAGACCGGTACTTCCTCCTCATTACTTCGTTTGACGCGTTCTGATCCAACGTAAGCCAGTAATTCTGTGCCTGGATCTGTTATGATTGGGCATCTAAAGCGGCCCGCTCTTCGGCCATCCTGGCCTCCTCAGCCGCCAAGTCCGCCTTGGCCTGAGTTATCTGATCCTTTAGTTTTGTAACATCCGCATTATGCTGATCTTGGGTCTCTGGGGTGACTGTCGTGGTCAACAATGTTGTCAAAGCATCCAACAAATCGGCAAGAACTTGAGCCGGCCGGCGCACAGGGTCTCCTACCCCGGCTGCCGATTCGAAAATCATTGTTGCTGCAGATGAAGATTGCACAGTGGGTTGCGTACCGGCCATGAAGATTGCAACCCAGTTTGGCAGTTCAAAGGGGCCCGGAATACTGTCGCCATCGGAATATCCCCCAATCCGGTCATCTTGTAATTGGTACAGCGACTCGGTTTCGCCAGTGGATGATTCACCATCTGAGTAGATGGCTATCTCACCGTCGGACACCGGTTCAGATTCCACACCATGGATGAACCCTACGAACGCACGCTTCATGGCAGGCTGAACCCGGGCAGGACTTGCATGCTAAAGCCGTTTCGAGGAGGTCGGTGGAGATGTCCGGCTCAGGGCCCAGTTCGCCGATCTTGCCGATGAAAACGTGAATTCCGCCAAAGGGGGCCCGGTACCCGTACTCGATTGAGCCGGCCTTGGAGCCCCAGCCTGCATCGTCGATGTAGAGCTTGCCGCGATGACTCTTGGTCATCCGGCCAACCGCGTACCCATTGAGTCCTTCAAAGTTGCCCTTTAAGAACTCGAAACCATCGTGTGATAGCCCGACGGTGGGCGCCAACTGTCGTGGAATTAACACGTCAGATGTCCTAGTGGAAGGACTTAGTCGTGGAGCCATCACAACGAGATTAGATTAAAGGGGTTAAACCGAAACAAAGGACATAGGAAGTTTATACTAGTTCGGCCCCTTGCGGTGAAGGTAAAAGCCTACGATCCAGTTGTTGTGGGATTGATTGATCTCGATGAGCAGGGAGCGAATCCGCTTTACGTATCTCTCAAGCTGTTGTTTCTTGTCCCTAAACCGCCGCCGGGTCGTTCCTTTATATACACAGGTTAACGCCCGGCCGGTTTATAGAGTCCCGAGGCCGGCTCATACAAGTGTCCGGCTCGGTCTCTTCCTTTCCCTAACTTACAATACAAGTTATACATCTATGGCGGTTTACTACTATGGGCCCTAATCCGCCTTTGGGCTCCGGGCCTCTAAGCTTTAACAGTAGAGCGCCATACTCCTTGTCTTCATGGGCTTCAATATAGATGAGCGTGAACCAGACCCTCCTGGGCGGTTTACACTCAGTAGTTATATCCCCAACACAATGGCTTCACTCAAAAGGATTGGATAGGTGTAGGATTTTGAGATCAGCATCACTTGGAAATTAGTTTCCTTAGTATTACCTCGATGCCCTTTAACAGTACAGTGTTTCCTATGACTCAAGAAAGAGAAAATGAAACTACGAAAACTAAAGTCTTCATGCTTCATAATCCTAGCATGAATATCCAAGTCTTCAAGGTCAGACCAATTTCTTCACTTTCAAAATCTTCAGGAGAACCAAAGTCTTCAGCTGAAGACATACATTTTTAGGGGTCGACTTTCACAGTAAATATCAAACTCCTCATCGACTTATAGAGCGTGTGTACACTCACAAACATATTAGGCCCTTAACCTATAAGTCTTCAATACACCAAAATCACTAAGGGGCACTAGATGCACTTACACAAACAGATGCAAGCAGTGCAAACATAACAACAATCTGTCTAAACAGAACAGTCTCTAAAGAATGCAAGAGGAATCATACTTACCTAACTCCAAAAATTCTGAAAAATTACCACACTGTATAAAATTTGTTATTTCTCAAGGTGTAAAATTTCAAGATTTTATCATGTTATGACTTTCCAAAAGAATTCAGACAATGACAGAAAACTTTTTGTTTTCAAAACAGCAACATATAGACTTGCAAAATAAGCATGGTAAAGGCTATACTTGACCTTTTTATTGAACTAAAAGATACAAAACCTTATTCTAAACAACAACAAGCAAATCTAAACAAAAGAAAATGATGCTCCAAGAAAAACTCATATCATGTGACAAATAAAAATATAGCTCCAAGTAAGATTACGATAATATTGGAGACGAAAGACGGGATGCCTTCCAGGGCATCCCCAAGCTTAGTTGCTTGGGTATTCCTTTAATGCCTTGGGAATCCCCAAGCTTAGGGTCTTGTCACTCCTTATTCTGCTCGAATCGATATCTCACCCAAAACTTGGAAACTTCAATCACACAAAACTTAACGGAACTTTGTGAGATGGGTTAGTATGATAAAGACAAATCATTCACTTTGGTACTGTCAAGATAAGATTCATAATTGTTTCCACACAATGTATATTGTACTCTACAATTACCACAATTTATATTAAGCAATATAAGCCATAGAAACAAGGAAACAAGCAAACTATGCCTTGAAAACAGAATCTGTCAAAAACAGAACGGTCTGTAATGATTTGAACAACCACCATACTTCTGCAACTCCAAATGTTTTGAAAAATTGGGACACATAGACAACTTGTATATCAATCATGTGTCAAAAATTCAGATCAAAAGCAAGTTCCAGTGAATTTTGAAAATTCCTGGACTAAGCGCAAAGGTTTTTGTTTTTTCACAGAATCAAAACAACTATCATCCACACTATCCCAAAGGCTTTACTTGGCACTTTATTGAAACAAAAGCTATAAAACATGATTAATGCAGTATCTTAATAATGTGAACAAAAAAAGTAAGTATAAGTGTTGGGTTGTCTCCCAACAAGCGCTTTCCTTTAATGTGTTTTTAGCTAGGCATGATGATTTCAATGATGCCCACATAAAAGATAAGAATTGTAACATAATGGGAGCCTCATGAAGCATATGACAAGCACATTTAAGCCTAAACCACTTCCTATGCATAGGGATTTTGTGATCAAACAATTTATGGGAGCAATAATCAACTAGCATATAAGGCAAACAAGCATGACTTCAAAACATTCTACACATAGAGAGGAAACTTAATATTACTGAGATATGTAAAAGCATATGCTCCTCTCTCATAATAATTTTCAGTAGCATCATGAATGAAATCAACAATATAACTATCACATAAAGCATTCTTTTCATGATACATAAGCATAGACATTCTATTACTCTCCACATAAGCAAATTTATTCTCATGAATAATAGTGGGAACAAACTCAACAAAATAACTATCATGTGATACTTGATTAGCATAATCTAATTGAAGATTAGAATCATGATGACAAGTTTCATGGTTATCATTATTCTTTGTAGCACACATGTCATCACAATAATCATCATAAACAGCAACTTTGTTATCATAATCAATTGAAACCTCTTCCAAAATAGTGGATTCATCACTAAATAAAGTCATGACCTCTTCAAATCCAATTTCATCATTATAATAAGATTCAACACCCTCCAAAATAGTGGGATCATTACCTAGAGTTGACACTCTTCCAAACCCACTTTCATCAATATAATCATCATAAATAGGATGCATGCTATCATCATAATAAATTTTCTCATCAAAACTTGGGGAACTAAAAATATCATCTTCACCAAACATAGCATCCCCGAGCTTATTGCTTTGCATATCATTAGCATCTTGGATATTCAACATACTAACAACATTGCAATCATGCTCATCATTCAAAGATTTAGTGCCAAATATTTTATTGACTTCTTCTTCTAACACTTTGGCACAATTTTCCGAATCCTTATTTTCACGAAATACATTAAAAAGATGAAGCATATGAGGCAACCTCAATTCCATTTTTTTGTAGTTTTCTTTTATAAACATAACTAGTGATAAAACAAGAAACTAAAAGATTCAATTGCAAGATCTAAAGATATACCTTCAAGCACTCACCTCCTCGGCAATGTCACCATAAAAGATCTTGATGTCTACTACGCAACCTTCTTCTTGTAGACTCGTGTTGGGCCCCCAAGCACAGAGTTTTGTAGGACAGTAGAAAATTTCCCTCAAGTGGATGACCCAAGGTTTATCAATCCGTGGGAGGCGTAGGATGAAGATGGTATCTCTCAGACAACCCTGCAACCAAATAACAAAGAGTCTCTTGTGTCCCCAACACACCCAATGGTAAATTGTATAGGTGCACTAGTTCGGCGAAGAGATGGTGATACAAGTGTAATATGGATGGTAGAATATATTTTTTATAATCTGAATAAATAAAAACAGCGAGGTAACTAGTGATAAAAGTGAGTAAAAACGGTATTGCAATGCTTGGAAATAAGGCCTAGGGTTCATACTTTCACTAGTGCAAAGTCTCGCAACAATGATAGCATGTTTTTTGCTTGTTTAGAATATCAGTATGAAAGGAAGCCCAAATGTCACGCAAATTTTTGCAGATTTTTTTTGGACATAAGAGACCCTGGAAGCTTTGGGATGGGACGAGAAGATGGAGAAGTGGCCCACGAGGCACCAGGGTGCGCCCAGGGGGGTAGGGGGTGCCCTGGTGGCTCGTGGGGCCCACGTGACTCCGTTTGACCTAACTCCGCTTCTATAAATTCTATTAAATCGGGAAACCAACAGAGTAGTCCACGAAATACTTTTTCCGCCACCACAAGCCTCTGTTCTTGAGAGATTACATCTGGACCTTTTCCGGTACTCCGCCAGAGGGGGGATCAATCACAGAGGGGCTCTACATCAACCTTGTTGCCCTTCCGATGATGCGTGAGTAGTTTACCACAGACATACGGGTCCATAGTTAGTAGATGGATGGCTTCTTCTCTCTATTTGATCTTCAATACAATGTTCTCCTTAATGTTCTTGGAGTTCTATCCGATGTAATTCCTTTTTGCAGTGTGCTTGTTGGGATCCGATGAATTGTGAGTTTATGATCAGATTATCCATGAATATTATTTTGAGTTTTCTATGAACTCTTTTATGCATGATTGTTAAAGCTTCATATTTCTCTCCGACCTATTGATTTGGTTTGGCCAACTAGATTGATTTATCTTTCAATGGGAGAGGTGCTTTGTGATGGGTTCGATCTTGCGGTGCTTAGTCCCAGTGGCAGAAAGGGACATGACACGTATTTGTATCGTTACCACTAAGGATAAAAAGATGGGGTTTATTCATGCATGAGTTTACTTTGTCGACATCATTTCATCTTGCTTAAGGCACTACTTCGTTCTTTATGAACTTAATACTCTAGATGCATGCTGGATAGCGGTCGATGTGTGGAGTAATAGTAGTAGATGCAGAATCGTTTTGGTCTACTTGTCTCGGACGTGGTGCCTATATACTTGATCATTGCCTTGGATATCTTCATGATTATTTGCTTTCAAGAGAGAAGCCTCTAGTGAAAACTATGGCCCCGGGGTCTACTTCTATCATATATTAAAAATCCTAAAAACTGCAAATTTAGTTTATTTATTTATTTTGTATTTTTGATCGATCTATCTATCTATCACCATACAATTTAATCTTGCAATTAACCACCAAGGGATTAACAACCCCTTGTTTGCGTTGGGTGCAAGGATTTTTTTTATTTTGTGTGCAGGTGTTGCTAACGAGTTGTTGCGTGATTCTCCTACTGGGTTGATAACCCTGGTTTCATAACTGAGGGAAATACTTATCTCTACTATACTGCATCATCCCCTCCTCTTCGGGGAAACCCAACGCAGCTCACAAGTAGCAGTATAACGCGTGTGTTCTGCACACATGCTCTGACACTATCTATTTGACCAATGGCGGTAGAAAAGGGTGTGTTGGCGTCCCTACTTCGACAAGACATCGGTCCACTTCACCTACCCAACACAGGCTAGGCAGGCGTGTATCCTTGCATTTAAGGCGACACTAATAGTTGTAAATGGCTATTGTGGTATCCCCTCATCTCATATAAGAGCATGACCAAAGCCATTAGGTAGGACAATCTCGGAGAGAACCTTAGGACACAAACTCCCTACAATCTCTCTAGTAGGAGCAGCGCTTCCTCCTCCTCGAGCGTCTAGGAGAGAGGAACCCTAGCTCAAGCTGAAGAGATAGAGAGACAATCAATGTAATCATTCCACTATATTTTGAGGTAAGTAGCTGGACATAGGGTTTTACACGTCCCAGTGGCCTAAACCCGGGTAAAAAAGTTGTGTCTTGTTCGCCTTTCTGCATCATAGGAGACCTCGAGTGTTGCCCTTTGTGGATTGATCCCCTTGCCCTGCATGTTTTGCATCGTCTGTTTTGAAGGGCGCTTGCCGGCCTTTAAAACAGCCCGGCTATTGGGTTGTCCAGCTAGGAACCCTCTGTGGCTACGTGCTTGTTCGACACAGACGGGTAAAGTATTAGGGAGGTGCGGAGCATGTCGGTGCGTTTGGATGAGACATAGCAAACAAACATCTAGAAGTTTAGCCGGTCACTTGTATGAGTGCGGATGCTCGTACTGCCTAGTGACACCATCATCTCTTCAAACCCCACAACGTTCTTAAAGGGGCGTCGACCATTCAAGAACAAAGAACCATGAAATGTGCAACTACCATAAAGAGAAAACACGAGAGGAGGTCTAGAGGGGATTGTTTCATTTAGATCTATCCCGGATTCCTCCATTGATGAGATCCTTCACTTCTCCACCGAGAACACCACTAGAGAGAGAGAGAACCCTTAACCTCGTGAGATTAGGGTTTGTAATCTTGTTTCGTACTTTGACTTGGAGATAAGACTTGGGTGATCATTCAACATGTCATGATGATTACAATATTATTGGTACGATTTTAAATCTGAGCATCGTGTTTGCTTGTGACCCTCTCTCATGTGTGAGTACTCCACCTCGTATGTGGGAGATGCAGGGGATGGTGTCCGCTAGGAAAAGTCAGCAAGAGGTGCTTGCGTGTCTTGTCATACTCGTTTCTTGGGAGATTTGGAATGTGCCGGTGATTCAAGGGTTTTCCGCCATATGTTCACCCTTTTGTGGATCTTTGTTGCGCCAAGGAAGAAGCGACTCTTTGCAGGTGGTGCTAAGCACTTGATTCATGTAATGCTAAAACAGTAGGCTTTGTTGTTGTTCTGGTTGTGTTTTTTCCTACCTCTCTTCTCGCCTCCTTGTTTATATATCTGACTTTTTAATCACTTTTTTTTTACAATTTACTGCAAGGCAACAACCCCATATTCCCTTATTGAAGCCTTTGAAGGCAACAAAGAATACAAATGCGATAATTAATGAAAAGACTGGTTTTTTGGCCGCTCGAAAATGTTTCAGATTAGCATTTGGTTGACTCTGGATATACATATGTGCAAGTCTTCATGGGCTTCCGTTTGCATCCTGGTCCCACCCTGCAGTCCTATCTGTATGCACTTTTTTCCATATGACTGTAACAAAGGCGGTTGTACTATCTACTGCAGTAACGGAACAGTACTTAGTCCTGTGCAAATATATCGTACAGGCCACAAGACGATGAATGCCTAGGTTAATTGAACAAACAATTATTATAGTACCAAGCGCCCGAATGCATGCAAGACGTACCTATGCATAGTACTTCTACATCCTTCAGCTACAGTCTGTACATAGCTTGCAGATAGTTTCGCCATCCAGCTAGAGAAAATACAGTTGTCCCTAGCAAACAGCCTAGAACTAGGCTGATGCGTACGTAAGGTAAATTAAATGAAGAATGATCCAGCAAATAGTTGTGGTACGTTACATGCAATAGATGCCATACGAATATATTCGTAGCAAAGTTAGGCCATTCGCATGCATGGCTACTGAACTCTCCACGAAGGTAATATCCTACCTATACAAAAGTACCATGACTCAGAGCAACTCTAGCAAAAGAGTTTCATATTGGTCAGATTACCATAATTAATGTCCATATGATGAATTTGATCGAAAGTATACTATAACAGAGTCGTCATATGGCCCTGAGTCGCTATAATTTATGGAGGACGCACCCATCCGCCAAACACTCGTGTGGAGGGTCACCTCCATTCTCAGCCTTCCGCACGGCCATCTCATCTCCCTACCAACGATGTAGACGGTCAAATGTTCATGGCATCGCGAAGAGTGCCAATTAATGGCAACTGTCGCGTGCCAACTGCCCACAACTTCTCCAGCCACGTTTTCTGCCACATTTTTCAGTCGCCCACCAGTTTTACCGTCATCCGCGACTATAAAAAGGTCCTCGCCATGGCCGAATAGCACATAACTTTCACTTCAAACACAACTGCTTGTAGCCACTTCCTCCCTCTCTATCGCCATGTCGCTTCCCCTGCGGCTCGACTAGGTGCCTCACTCGAAGGAGGAGGAGCCGATGTTGGACGAGGAGCAAGCGGGGGAGGCACTAGTAGAAAAAGGGTCAAATGTGAAGCACAATAGTGCCGGTTGGAATTTCAGCTGGCACTAATGTGTACACTAGTGCCGGTTCGTGGCGGCGATCAATACCACCGGTTCGTGGCGAACCTTTAGTACCGGTTCATGCCACGAACCGGTACTAAAGAGGCTGTGTCAGCCTGCGGTCAGGCTATGGCCCCACCACCACCATTTAGTGCCGGTTCGTACCACGAACCGGTACTAATGAGGTTATGGCAAGCTGTTTTTTAGTCCCACCTCGCGAAGTGAGAAGGACTAGGAGCGGTTTATAAGCCCTGAGTGCAGAGACGATGAAGAAGAGGCTCAATGCTCACGTTGCTTAGCTTCAAGCCTTCAGGAATACGGTAGACTGCATGGAGCTATGCGCATTGCACCTCTTTTTTTATTTTTAATAACTTATTACAACTCCGGACTTCTTCTGTTATGGCAAAAACTAATTGCACGTCGACATTTCTTTTTTTTAAGTTATAACTCCAGACTTTGACCATCAAGTTTTGCAGAAAAGAAAAAATAGCAGAAAAGAAGAAAAACTATAGCTGAAAAGAAAAAAACAAAATAAAAAAACTACTCATAAATAAATAGAAGAAAATAAATATAGCAGAAAAGAAAAAACTATTCAGAAATAAATAGAAGAAAAAATAAATCAGAAAAGAAAAAAAATTATATTTGCTATTTTTCAGTCGTTTACAAAATGACCATGAAATTGAAAATCACTACAAAATGAACTCTGAAAATGTTGAATTTTGGCAAACTAGATGAAAAACTACTCACAAATAAATAGAAGAAAATAAATATAACAGAAAAGAAAAAACTATACAAAAAACTACGCAGA
>NC_057801.1:555105544-555106131 GCF_018294505.1 Triticum aestivum
AATAAATAGAAGAAAGTAAATAATGTAGAAAAGAAATTTTTTTATAAAAAACATGTTGGGGCGCTGCCAGGTGGGCCTGCAAGACCTTGGGTGTGCAAATACATACCCAGTAGGGCCAGCAGGCTCACAGGGCAGCGCGCCCTAATTAGGCCCAGAAGCCTGCTATATAGAGGAGTTCGAAAGGACAGCCACGGCTGTGTTTATAAACCAGTGTGGCTGCCCTTCGCTCGGCAAGGTGGGACTAAACATAGCGCATAGCGGATGGCAGCGCACGGGCATTAGTACCGGTTGGAGGCTCCAACCGGTACTAATGTGTTGCCCTTTAGTACCGGTTGGAGCCACCAACCGGTACTAAAGGCCCACGTCTCCCGCCGCTTGGGCTGGCAAAAATTGGCCTTTAGTACCAGTTGGTGGCTCCAACCGGTACTAAAGGCTCCCCCTATATATACTCCACGTACGAAAAATCAGTTATCGTCGCCACTTCGTTCCACTTCTCGCGCGAGACATCGATCTAGCAGACACCGCCGCCGCCGCGCCACCGTGCCGTCGCCCTCGCCGCCCCCGCCGCCCGTCATCGTCGTCGCCGC
>NC_057801.1:556007549-556127210 GCF_018294505.1 Triticum aestivum
TTGAAGATGATTAATATACAAATTCCTCAGGTCCACCAGTTTATTTCAGAATTTTTGGAGTTCCATAAGTATACGTTTGATACAGATTACTACAGACTGTTCTGTTTTTGACAGATTCTGTTTTCATTGTGTCGTTTGCTTATTTTGATGAATCTATGAGTAGTATCGGAGGGTATGAACCATAGAGAAGTTGGAATACAGTAGACATTACACAAATATGAATTTATAATGAGTTCACAACAGTACCTAAGTGGTGATTTGTTTTCTTATACTAACGGAGCTTACGAGTTTTCTGTTGAGTTTTGTGTTGTGAAGTTTTCAAGTTTTGGGTAAAGATTCGATGAACTATGGAATAAGGAGTGGAAAGAGCCTAAGCATGGGGATGACCAAGGCACCCCAAGGTAATATTCAAGGACAACCAAGAGCCTAATCTTGGGGATGCCCCGGATGGCATCCCCACTTTCGTCTTCGTTCATCGGTAACTTTACTTGGAGCTATATTTTTATTCACCACATGATATTTGTTTTACTTGGAGCATCATTTTATTTTATTTTGTTTTGATTGCTGTTTGAATAATATCCCAAGATCTGAAATTCTTAAATGTTAGAGAGTCTTCACATAGTTACATAATTATTCAACTACTCATTGATCTTCACTTATATCTTTTGGAGTAGTTTGTCGTTTGCTCTAGTGCTTCACTTATATCTTTTAGAGCACGATGGTAGTTTTATTTTGAAGAAATAGATGAACTCTCATGCTTCACTTATATTATTTTGAGAGTCTTTAGAACATCATGGTAATTTGCTTTTGGTTATGAATTTAGTCCTAATATGATAGGCATCCAAGAGGGATATAATAAAAACTTTCAAATAAAGTGCATTGAATACTATGAGAAGTTTGATTCCTTATGATTGTTTTGAGATATGAAGATTGTGATATTAGAGTCATGCTAGTTGAGTAATTGTGAATTTTAGAAATACTTGTGTTGAAGTTTGCAAGTCCCGTAGCATGCACGTATCGTAAATGTTGTGTGACAAGTTTGAAACATGAGGTGTTCTTTGATTGTCATCCTTATGAGTGACGGTCGGGGACGAGCGATGGTCTTTTCCTACCAATCTATCCCCCTAGGAGCATGCGCGTAGTGCTTGGTTTTTTATGACTTGTATATTTTAGCAATAAGTATGTGAGTTCTTTATGACTAATGTTAAGTCCATGGATTATACACACTCTCACCTTTCCATCATTGCTAGCCTCTTCGGTACCGTGCATTGCCCTTTCTCACCTTGAGAGTTGGTAAAAACTTCACCGGTGCATCCAACCCCCGTGATATGATACACTCTATCACACATAAACCTCCTTATATCTTCCTCAAAACAGCCACCATACCTACCTATTATGGCATTTCCATAGCCATTCCGAGATATATTGCCATGCAACTTTCCACCGTTCCGTTTATTATGACACACTTCCTCATTGTCATATTGTCTTGCATGATCATGTAGTTGACATCGTATTTGTGGCAAGGCCACCATGCATAATTTATCATACATGTCACTCTTGATTCATTGCCCATCCCGATACACCGCCGGAGGCAGTCATATAGAGTCATATTTTGTTCTAGTATCGAGTTGTAATCATTGGGTCGTAAATAAATAGAAGTGTGATGATCATCATTAATAGAGCATTGTCCCGAAAAAAAAGAAAAAAAGAAGAAGAAAGGCCAAATAAAAAAAGAAGAAAAAAAAGAAAAGAAATAAAAGGGACAATGCTACTATCCTTTTTTTCCACACTTGTGCTTCAAAGTCTCACCATGATCGTTATGATAGAGAGTCTCTTATTTTGTCACTTTTATATACTAGTGGGAATTTTTCATTATAGAACTTGGCTTGTATATTCCAACAATGGGCTTCCTTAAATGCCCAAGGTCTTTGTGAGCAAGCAAGTTGGATGCACACCCACTTAGTTTCTTTTGTTGAGATTTCATACATTTATAGCTCTAGTGCATCCATTGCATGGCAGTCCCTACTCCTCGCATTTAAATCAATTGATAGGCATCTCCCTAGCCCATTGATTAGCCGTGTCAATGTGAGACTTTCTCCTTTTTTGTCTTCTCCACACAACCCCCATTATCATATTCTATTCCACCCATAGTGCTATATCCATGGCTCACGCTCATGTATTGCGTGAAAGTTGAAAAAAGTTTGAGATTACTAAAGTATGAAACAATTCCTTGGCTTGTCATCGGGGTTGTGCATGATGAGAGCATTTTTGTGTGACAAAAATGAAGCATAGCCAAACTATATGATTTTGTAGGGATGAGTTTTCTTTGGCTATGTTATTTTGAGAAGACATAATTGCTTGGTTAGTATGCTTGAAGTATTATTATTTTTATGTCAATATTAAACTTTTGTCTTGAATCTTATGGATCTTAATATTGTTGCCACAATAAGGAAAATTACACTGAAAATTATGTTAGGCAGCATTCCAGATCAAAAATTCTGTTTTTATCATTTACCTACTCAAGGACGAGCAGGAATTAAGCTTGGGGATGCTTGATACGTCTCCAAAGTATCTATAGTTTTTTATTGTTCCATGCTATTATATTATCCATCTAGGATGTTTTATATGCATTTATATGCTATTTTATATGATTTTTGGGACTAACCTATTAACCTAGAGCCCAGTGTCAGTTTCTGTTTTTTCCTTGTTTTTGAGTATCGCAGAAAAGGAATACCAAACAGAGTCCAATTGACGTGCCAATTTTTGATGATTTTTTATGGACCAAAAGAAGCCACCGGAGTAAAAGAGTTGGGCCAAAAGAGTCCCGGGCTGTCCACGAGGGTGGGGGGCGCGCCCTACCCCCCTAGGCATGGGCCCCTATATCGTGGATGACTCGGAGACCCCCCTGAGGTGAGACCGACGCCAAAAATTCCTATAAATAAATATGCCTCCAGAAAATAACCTAGATCAGGAGTTCCGCCGCTGCAAGCCTCTGTAGCCACCAAAAATCAATCCTATTCCGGCACCCTGCCGGAGGGGGATCCATCACCGGTGGCCATCTTCATCATCCCGGCGCTCTCCATGACGAGGAGGGAGTAGTTCACCCTCCACTACAAAAAAAGACACATCCGTGACATTTTGGGCCGAACGAAATTTTTTCTGTCATACATATGACACTTCTATGATGATAGTTGTGACAAAACCCGGTATCATCATAGATGTGGTGGGCTCCTACTTCTATGACAAAAAATCATGACGGAAAATGGGCTTTTCGTCCTGGGCGGGCTGGAGACGCAGCTGCATGACATTCTTTGGGCCATCCATGACGGAAAAAACCGTGGTAGAAGTGAGGGGGAGGAAAATTTCGGGGAGTTGCCAGTTACGGTGGGAGGTCGGCGGCCGAGCGATGCGCGTTTCTCTCATACACATGCGAGGCATTGGCTCTAACTAAACCCGAGCGAGGCGTTGGGCTCTAACTGAACCCGAGCGATTGCACTGCAGGCTACACGTTACTGAACCGAGCGATCGATCGATGGCTGTTAACTGAACCCGATGGAGCGATTCCTTTGCTACTGTTGCTAACTGAAGCCGATCGATTGGATGAACAGTGAGTGTTGCGGGGGGGGGGGGGTTGGATGAACAGTGAGCAGTGGCGTTGCCTCTGGATGAACAGGACCCCGTGGTGTGGAGGGCTGGATGAACAGTAGACGGTGGAGGGGTGGCTGTGGAGGGGTGGTTGAACAGGACCCCGTGGTGTGGAGGGCTGGATGAACAGTAGACGGTGGAGGGGTGCCCGTGGAGGGGTGGTTGAACAGTAGCCGGTGGAGTAGCGCGCGGTGGAGGCTAGATGAACAGGAGCCCGTGGAGGCTGGAGGAGGTCGACGGTAGCCCGTGGAGGCTGGAGGAGGTCGACGGTGGAGATGAACAGTATCCCGTGGAGTCCCGTTTTGCGGTATGCCACACCCCTCCCGATGAACAAGACCCACGTTTCGACCGTAGTGCTCCAACACAAGTCCGTTTTGCGGTACGCCACACCCCTCCCGATCAACAGGACCCCCGTTTCGACCGTAGGAGGTCTGTTTCCTCCGTTTTGCGGTACGCCACACCCCTCCCGATCAACAGGACCCCCGTTTCGACCGTAGGAGGTCCGTTTCCTCCGTTTTGCGGTATGCCACACCCCTCCCGATCAACAGGACCCCGTTCTGAACATAGGAGGTCCGTTTCCTCCGTTGTGCGGTACGCCAGGCCTCGTTTCCATCGCCTGTTCGGTCCAAGCCGGTTGGCTCCCACGCGTTCCGTTGCCTCCCGATGAACACGATGCATTCCGTTGCCTCCCCATGAACACGACGCATTCCGTTGCCTCCCCATGAACACGACGCATTCCGTTGCCTCCCCATGAACACGACGATGGCTCTGTTTCTCCGTTTTGACCCAGCCATGTACGTATGCGCGAGTAGGCGTTCGAGACCCCGCCCGTATGTACGTACGTGGACGTATTTTCTTTCTTGCACCCTGGCCGCTAAACGTACGTGTACATGCTATGTGCGCGCCTCTACTACGACACGTACGCGCCTCTACTACGATACGTGCACGCCTCTACATCGACCACTATATATGTACGTACACGTTCGCGACCAGAATGACAACGCTACGTACGCTTCGACCAGGTGGGTCCCGACTGTCAGGAAGTTCCTTGCGTGCGAAAATGTAGCTGGTGGGTCCCAACTGTCAGAGGGGCTAATCGTTTTTTTTGCCCGGACGCACTTCCTTTGCGTGCGGAGATGTAGTTGGTGGGTCCCAGCAGTCAGGGGGGCGAATCGTTTTTTTGCCCGAACGCACTTCCTTGCGTGCGAAGGTGTAGCTGGTGGGTCCTAGTAGTCGGGGGGCGAATCATTTTTTTCGGACGCACTTCCGTGCGTGCGAAGATGTAGCTGGTGGGTCCCAGCAGTCAGGGGGGCGAATCGTTTTTTTCGGACACACTTCCTTGCGTGCGAAGATGTAGCTCGTGGGTCCCAGCAGTCAGGGGGCGAGTCATTTTTTTCATGAAATACGGTGGCCCGTCCGGTGGGTCCCCGCTGTCAGGTGGAGGAATAATTATTTTGCGCATAATAAGGAGGCACTTCCTTGCGGCCACCGTGGACCCAGCTGTCAACCTCTCCACGTACAATCCACGTCCGATGGAAGTCATTCCTTGACCACGTTGACCACGCCGCGCCGAGAGCACCACGGCGGTGGACGACGGCGAGGCCTGGGAAGGGGACGATGCGGAGCCGGGGAAGACGCGGCAGTGGATGCACATGTGGAGAGGAGTACGAGGGTTCACTGGTTCGGCCGCGCTGCCGTCGCAGCAGAATAACAGGGGGTGTGGGTGAGTGGAGGGATGGCCTGGCCAGCGATGGGAGTAGTAGGGGCGGGGAGGCCTCCGCGGCAGCACAGCCGGCCACGGGAGGCAAGAGCAGGCGTCACAACTGGCTCTGCTTTGGGCGGCTGGAGCAAGAAGACCAGAGGTTGAAGAAGCACGACGGCTGTTGGATGGACATCGTACGGTCACTCCTGCTAGAATCGTTTATATTGACTAAGTTGACAAAGCCCTTGGTACGTCAACTTAGTAGGCCCACATGTCAGCTTCCGAAACGGTGCGCCCCAGATGTCAGGGGGAGGAATCCTTTTTTGGGCGGGTGAAGCTAGAATATCCGAGATTGAAGAAGAAGCACGGCATCCATTGGATGGACATCCAACGACCACTGTTGCTAGAACCGTGTGTTGACTATAAGTTGACAAAGCCTTGCATACGCGTCAACTCTGTTTTTTTAGGGGACACGTCAACTTAGTAAGGCCAGAAGTGTGTGGCAGAGAACTTATAGCCCATTTGAGATTTGTAAGAATGTGTAGCCCATTTTTGAATTCTAATGGAATTTACTACAGCCCATTTACAGTTTGTTAAAAGTACAGCCCATTTCAACCAACCGTTCAAAACAGAATTCAATAAAATTTCCCACATTTTGATGGGATCCGAATATTTTTATCCCGAAATTTCTAGTCAGATTAAATACAATTTCAATATAAATTTATATTACGTAAAAATCCAACGAAACATTGCGCTCGCAACAATTAATGAAATTAAAATTTTCAATATTCCAAAAATAATATTTTATAAAGTAATCACTGTTTGGTGCATTTTTTATAGTTACTACCCAGTTTTTATAATTACATCCCATTTATTATTTCTTAAAGCCCATTTTCTTGTTAAGCCTAATGCATCCCTCCTAGGAAAGATTTGCAGCCCAGCGGGGCGGAGAATAACAACTTGACCTTGCCTGGGTATTCCTAAAAAAAGTATAGCTGGGCTAGCCATTTTCAGCTTGAAAAAAATTAATATCTGGGCTGGATATCTGGCCTGGGCTAGACGGGCCACAGCCCGCCCAGTTAATACCTGCAGCGATGTTTTCGTTGTTGTTCAGAGGAGAAAAATTAATATCTGGGGTAAACATCGAAAAACTCTGCAGTGCTCACACCTCAAAAACACAAATACTGCTCGAGCTGCTTGGTCCCAGCTGTCGGCCGCTTCTTGTGCAATTCTCTCGTTTATTGACTACTCCCTCCTTTCCGGTTTATAATGCTCAATTCAAAAATCTCACCAATCAAGGTAGATGGCGAGTGGTTGAATACTTTTTGTAGTTTTGCAAAAGCACCTAATTAATGCTCTTGTTATCCTCAAAAAATTATGTTTATCAATGCATTAATTGCAATGCATGCATGCATAAAGTACATGCATTGGTCAATTTTCTCTTAATACTTGCATGCAATGATTTAATGCACCTTGGAATCTGAACATGTGATGGAAAACAACCAAATTGAGTGTTATAAAATGGAAAAACTGAAATTTTGAGATAAGCCCTATAAACCGGAAAGGAGGGAGTACATAGGTTGACAATGGTGTGGGACCGTGATGTCAGGAAACCAGGAGGAAGCAAAATAAATTATATATATATATATATATATATATATATATAATAAGGAGGCACTTGCGTACGTGAGGCTATGGACCTGATGGGTCCCTATTGTCATCCTATCCAAGTAAAGTCATCTCCTCGCCCGAGCTTTCCGCCCGAAATAGTCAGCGCCGGCCGCCCCGCTTCCCGGTGCAGGCGATTGCTCCGCCTTCAAACGACATAAGTGCCATCCGTCTGTCCATCTGACGCACACATTAATGATACGCGGTTGCCGAGGCGGCTACTCCGGCGCCACACGTCCGTCCCTCCGCCCGCCCACCATTGCTATATAAACTACTGCGCCGGCCATAGCCGCAGTCATCCGCATCCGTTCCCTTTCTCCTGTCCACACCACTACTGCCCATAATGGCTTCCTCGCACTCCAGCACTCTTCGGGACGGGCGGACGACGGACCACAAGGAGATGCAGCCAGTGCTGCCGATCGGCTGGCCGCAGGCAGCCGGAGGACGACGACGTCCCAATGGAGAACATGGTAGTCGACGATCTGGCGCCAACCCCCTCCTCCACGCCATCCTCGCCGGTGCATTGCACCATGACCATCAACAAGGCCCGTGCCCAATATATGGACATGGTGAGGCAGATGCGTGAGGAGCAGGTCCGGGAGGCGCAGGCCGACGCCGCCTACAACCACCACCTCCTCCAGGAGCACCTGCAGGCGGAGGAGCAGATCGCGGCGGAGCGGGCGGAGCAGGATGGGCTGCTCGACTCGTATCGCTCCGCCCGCAAGGGCCGCCTCGAGTGCTGGCGGTACCGCATGCGGGTGGCGGAGGCTGCGGTCGCCTACAAAGAGGCTAGCAAAGAGGGCGATGAAGCAGGCGAGGTGCGGTTTGGCAAGACCGAGGACGAGGCAGAGGACAATGCCGGCTCCGACGAGTCCCTGCTCCGCTGGCGTCGACGACGCCCTGCTCCACCGAGGCCCCGCGGCGCCAACAACGAGGCAGAGGACACCGCCGGCTCCGTCGAGGGCCCGTCCCGCCAACAACGAGGCAGTGGACATCGCCGGCTCAGCCGAGGCCCCACCCTGCCGGCAACATGGGGGAGGATTTCCACCGCTCCGCTGAGGCGCCGCCCGCCGGCAACGAGACAGAGGACATCACCGGCTCCGCCGAGGCCCCGCCCCGCTGCCAACGAGGTCGCGCCACACAGAAAACGAGGAAGAGTAGAACACGGTAGGTCGCCGCTGCTCGGGTCCAAGTAAGGCCACCACTGCTACCCTCCGGTTGAAGCCAAGCTAGGCGGGTTGACCATTGACGGCCGGTTAGCTTCTTGGCGGTGACGTGGAGTCGGAGAGCTGCGCTAGAGAAGAACGCTGCTTCTACTTAACTGCTGGTGCAGTTGGCTGACTGACACGTGGGCCCAACAGGCCACATGTCAGTTACGCAACTGCACCTGCAGTTAAGTCACTGAAGCTTCTGTTTGGCTCAGCGGGACACAGGTGGGTAGCTTCAGTTAATTAATTATACCTCCAGCGCACCCCTTTTTAGTTTTTTTCCGAAAAGGAGGATGACCCCCGGCCTCTGCATCTGGGAGATGCACGCGGCCACAAACACCCCTTTTTAGTTGAAGAATGTATGAAATGTAATGAAATCCGACATGTATATATGAAATCCGACCGTGTATGAATGAATTTATTTCGATTAGTTCGAATTCCTGTATCACTGGCATTGGATGAACATGCAAAACAATACGTACTAGCATTATTCCCAGGGTGATCACCACGTTTGCAGCAGTTTCACATGTACTCCCTCCGGTCCTTTCTAGTCTGCATACAAGTTTTGTCTGCAGTCAAAGTATCTCTACTTTGACCAATCTTATACAAAAAAGTATGCACTTTCACAATGTGCGAAGTAAAAAGGAACAGAAGGAGTACAAAGAGTTTGAGCAGCTTTTTAGCGTTTCTGTACATTGCAATCAAACACACAGGCCTGGCAATTCATAGAGAACATTCAAAACAATCGATGATTATGCATCTCAGCGACTCACATGTCAGAGGCAATATTTACTTCACAACTAAAGAATAAAGAAAAAATTGATCGCCGCTGCTGACAGCAAAGGGCGTCCCATTCGAAAATATCAAACGCATATCTTGCTAAAATCAATGAGCAAAATTTGACAAGGTTGTCCCATTCCAAAATATCAAATGCCTACGATTGTGGAATGGGCAGGGTTTGCCATCAGTTCGGACATTGACATGGCACCTCGTGCTAAATAAACCAGCTGTTCTTTTTGTGCAGTTCCACCAAAATCAACCAAATTCGCGCGTAGCTTGTATGATTTCGCCCTTATATGTTGCAACGCCTTGAACTTATGGGCACCTCCTTTCTTGTGGTGGAAATGAATGATTCGATGTATTCATGAACATTTTGTGCAGTTCCCGTTGAAATCAAGCTGAGCACCCCTGTTTGCACAAATACAAAAAAGTGATTAGTATAAAGCAAACTGTACTATGAATTGACAGTTTCAACAGGCACATACATGGTCCATGTAGAGCACACTTTTAGAAAAATGGAACTCACCAGAAAGAATCCTAGAACAACATTGTACTCGCGCATCACAGCAAAAAAATGGAGATTTGTCAGTCCTTCTGAGCTGAAGTTAGTTTGGTCTTGTGGGGAGTAATGTAACCATCCTTCAACTGCTCCTTCTGATGAGAAGATAGACAGGGCTTCTTCATCCTGGCATAATCGGAACTAGTCACTTCACGTACTCCATATTCTTCTTCAGAGGAAGATGATCCCTGTTTGCTCGAAAAAAAGGAAAGGAAATATTTAAAACAACACAGATGAAGCACTTCTCAAGGACAATACCACTTTTTCATGACAGTATCTAAACAGTAGCACAACACCAATAGAGATGACAAAGCTCAATCATATGGATGAAATCAGTGGGTGAGTACCAACATTTGTCAGGAGGCTGATTGTGTAGAGCATACAGATGAAGCACTTCTCGGGAACCATCTGTTGCTATCTACGGGGGTGGCCATGCTTACTATATACTCCTCGATTAGTTTAATGTTTCCAACATCTTCTTGTGCAGTTCCACTAAAATATATGGTATCTTCAAAGAAGATCCCTGTTTGCACAAGTAGAGATAATTACGTATGGCATCAAATCAGTGGCAAAACAATTGCTCGTTCCAGCCATAGCAATAAATTAAGATGCAAAACTATATCATTACTTGTGTCATCACAGTTCCAGTGCTTCATTACAGCACCGGGAGTTGATTTTTGTTTTTCTTCCGCTTGTTCTTCCCCTTCATCACTTGGTTCAACAGACAAGCTTCGCCTTCAATGTAAGATTTGGCATGTCAATTAGGGAGCACAAGTATAGTACTAAACTTAATTTTCTGATGAAAGTGGCAAAATACAGGCCAACAGTTGTGAAATATCCTTATCTTACCTCAATGGGATATTACGGTGCACATACAGATTGGAAGTCTTGTCTCCATTTGTGCAGTTCACTAAAATCAAGCAACATTATCGTACAAGTAGCACAACATATGAAAGCACACTGCAGAATCATGTGAAAGAAGGCTAGTACTGACCTCTCATGATGCGGAATTCAAACAACTCACAAGAAGAAGATCTGAACCAAATTCGCCTTAACGGATAGGAAGTAAGATCTCCTCTTGTGCAGTTCCACTAAGATCAAGAAATCAAGCAACATTGTCGGTGTGACATTTTGGTTGAACTGCACAAAACACTCTTAAAACAAAAGTGTTTTGTGCAGGGCAACAAAAGGTCACAATGGCAACGAGGTGAAGTAGATAACCCTGTTTACACAGAGGTGCAAAGGAAACAATTAGTGGTCAATAACGGTGGATGACACAGAAGCCAACAAAAAGAAGCATCTACCTTATCTAAATGGGAAAGAAAGCAAGACAGTAGCATTTCTCAAACGGTGGCATTGATTAATATTAACATAGCGATTATATTAACAATAAAATTCGTTAAACATGTAATTTGCTTTTAACTGTGGCATTGCATCAATTTTCCAGCGGCATTATTAGAGGGTGTTTGTTTACAGGGACATTTTGGTGTAGGGACTAAAAAAACTCCGTGTCAGTCACATCTAAACCAAACAGGAGGGACTTTTCGGGACTAAAAGTGGGCATTTGGGACTAAAGAAAGAAGACCCCGAGGGAGTCTTTTTGGGACTTTTTCCAACAGTTGCCCCTGCCACGCATCGCACCTTGTTTCTATTAGTTCATTACTAGGGGTAACATGGTCTTTTATCATGTCATTTAATAACCTCTAGTCCATGTTTAGTCCCTGGAACCAAGCAGGTAGGGACTAGGGAGTTTTTAACCAAACAGGGCCATAGATTAACAACAGCTAATGAGTTGCACGGGACAGTGGACGCACCAGCACCATGTGCATCTACCGATGTACTGTGGTCATGCACAGTCTGTTGCAACAAAGAACAAACAACCAAGGAGCATATTTGTGTTGGTCCCAGTTTTGTTATCTTTAGACACCTTTCCCTATGTGAGCGCAGCAAATCTAGTCCTGCTCAAAATCTATAGCCTTGTCCCTTCCTTTCCTTTTTGAACTAGTACTTTTGCCCCTTCCTTTCCTCTTTGAACCACGTCCTAGATTTATGG
This sequence comes from Triticum aestivum, assembly GCF_018294505.1. Taxonomy (NCBI): domain Eukaryota; kingdom Viridiplantae; phylum Streptophyta; class Magnoliopsida; order Poales; family Poaceae; genus Triticum; species Triticum aestivum. The sequence continues at coordinate 556,019,165 of NC_057801.1, forward strand.
GATACAACTTTCCCCACTACTTTCCACCATTCCTTTCCTCTTTGAATCACGTCCTAGATTCATGCTATACAACTTTCCCCCTTCATTTCCTCTTTGAACCACGTCCTAGATTCATGCTATATACAACTTTTCCCACTACTTTCCCCCACAATTTTCCTCTTTGAACCACGTCCTAGATTCATGGTATACATGCAGCTAGAGCAATGCATGTGGAGTAAGTAAAATATACCTTAAGGTTCTTGGGGCATGGTTCAGTGGGCGACGGGACGCCGGTGAAGAAGAAGGGGTCGGAGGCCCTCCCGCGCCACCACTGGGTGGAAAGTGAACAGCAGCGCCGGTAGTGGATTCCCTCCCTCGCCGACGGCGACAGCGTTAAGCCTCCTTCCCTTCCCGGCAGACAGATCCTGCCGGCTCTTTGAGCAGCAGTGAGGGGAGAGAGAGGCCAACGAAGTCTTGTTTAGATCTGGAGAGGGCAAGAGATTGTGAAGAGAGAAACTACAAGCGTTGAGGCTCCAGCGGGAGAGGGCGAGAGAGTGTGAAGAGAGCAACTACAAGCGCTGAGGCTCTAGCATGTATATATATATACTAGAGAGAGAGTGTGAAGCGTGCAAACCCTAGAAAACATTTTGACTAGTCAAAGAATCCTCCTGGCAAAAATTATGCTCAAGTGTAGTTATCGAACCCGAGACCTCAAGTTTGATGAGCGAACAGGCTAACCAGCTACAGAACGCTCCCGTTATGTTCAACGAGAGGAAAATAACCTTTTATACATTCCTGCATTCATGTGACAGGCATGCACTACTAGAATCAGCTACTTTGCCATCTGCCTGATCTTTGCCGTCGGCTAGCGGACGGCAAAGAAGCTCTTTGCCATCAGCTACCGAAAAGCCGACGGCAAAGAGAAGGCGGACGGCAAAGAAGCTCTTTGCCATGAGCCATTTCGTTGCCGTCCGCCAGCTGACGGCAAAGATTATTTGCCGTCAGCCAGCTGACGGCAAAGAGGAAGGTGGCCCCCACCCACCCGCCCGTTTAAAAAAACATAACACCCCCACCTCTTTGCCGTCAGCTAGCAGACAGCAAAGAGAGACTACGGCGGACGACAAAGAATGGCGGACGGCAAAGAGCTTCTTTAACTAACGGACGTCCACACCCCCCCGCCCGTTACTCTCCTCTTCCTCTCTCCTCCCCGACGGCCCGCCCTAGATCCACCGCCGCCCCTGCCGCCCGGCGCCACCCCCACCACCCCTCCGCCCCCACCCCACCCGCCGACGCCCCGTCGCCCCGCCACCCGCCGCCCGGCGATGTCCCGTCGCCCCGGCCCCGCCCCCCGCCGCCCGGCGCCGCCCCCGCCCCCCGCCACCCTGCGCCGCCCCGCCCCCCGCCGCCCGGCGCCGCCCCCGCCCCCTACCACCCCTCCGCCCCACCACCCCCGCCCCCACCACCCCTCCGCCCCCACCACCCCACCCGCCGTCTGGCGATGCACCTGCCGCCCGGCGCCGCCCCCGCCGCCCGGCGCCGCCCCGCCGACCGTCCCATTGCTCCGGTGAGGGAACAATTTTATTTTTCTGTTTTTTCATTTTTTGCTGTTTAATTGTTAGTGCTAGATTGTGTTAGTGTTAGTGTTAGAAAAGAATTAGAAGAAGTAGAAGTAGTAGAAAGATGAAAAAAGAGGAAGAAGAAAAGAAGTAGAAGAAGTAGAAGAAGAAGAAAAGAAGAAACAAAAAGAAGTAAAAAAGTAGAAAGAAGATGGAAGAAGAAGAAGAAGAAGAAAGGAAAGAAGAAGAAGAAGAGAAAGAAAGAAGAAGAAGGATAGAAGGAAATACCCCGACCCCCTGACCCCCGACACCCCGACCCCGACACCCCGACCACCTGACCCCTGACCCCGACACCACACCCCGACCCCGACACGACACCCAGACACCCCGACACCCGACCCCCCGAGGCCGACAGGGTCTTATATTTGTGAATTATTAGTTAGGTCATATATTATCCGATTTTGTTATGAAAAACATCATAGATAATTGTGTTGATCGGGTTGATTTAAATGTGCAGTTGTTTCACCGCTGCGAGGTTTGGTGTTCGACGACCTCGCCGTACGTTTGACGAGCTCTGCCCCTTCGTTCGTGGGTGAGCACAAATGACATGTCCTCCTCCCCCATTAATTATTTGCTCTGTTCTGGTGTTCGTGCCGATGAAACTTGATAGCTAGCTATATATGTGTCTATATTATGGCTCAACAGGCGACCCAAGTATTCTATCTACCCTAGGCCTGCCAAACTAATCCAAATCTGAAAGGTTGGGATGTCGTTTATGAAGTGCCGCCACGTGCTAGACTATCTCCCCCAAAGGAAGAGGATTATGAACCTCACATTAACCCAGACACATATGAAGGAGAATTCTTCCAAGAGACACGTCTTTCCAAAAAGCGTTTCAAGAACCGGTATACTTCACCCCAAAACATTGAAGTAGACAGCGACAGTGAATCCCACATCACCCCAAAGGAGGAACAAGAAGAGCCGGAACAAGAAGAGGTTACTGCTGCGGAAGACCTCTCAATGCTTGACCGATTACGTAAAGGTGGCCTTCCACATGTTGATGCCACTGAACCCTATGAGCTCGTCATTGATTATAGTGATGATGATGATTATTCATTTATTGATTATACTGATCAAGATTATTAGTAGTATCAGGTATTCAATTTTTTATGTTGTACTTGATGATGATACACTTAAGTGATATACATATTATTATTCATGTCGGTATTTTTTTATGTTGTACTAATTTCATTTACTCTTTGTCATGGCAGGTGTTGAAAGATGGAAGGGGAGCCGACTGAGGCCAAGGACAAACGTGCCCAAATTGAAGGTGTGCCACACCATCAAGGTAGCTCCAGCTTATATCAGTTCGGGCGGAATTGGGTAATGTGGTTTGCTTCATGATTAATGCAATTCATTCATCATGCTAGCTTGAGCCCTTTAATTACTAATTTACTTTGTTTCTCTCTTTCAGGCATGCTACAATAAGACGGATAAGGTGCCAGAGGGGTACGACCTGTATGCCATGGCCCACACTGCCTCTTACAAGCAAGTCAAGGGGAAGGCGAGGAAAGGGGAGGAGTTTAACCCGAGCAATCCAGAGCAGGTGATGAGGTCCCATGGCTCCATAGCCATTGATCCAGAGATTGCTCCTGAGACCAGGGTGAGTTTAATTTGAATGGATGTTACTTGCTAGTCTTAACATTTGAGTGTCATCATGATAACGAAACATTGGAAATGATATTTGGTGCAGCGTAACTCCACACAAGCATCACACGATCCTTCTCCAGCTACTGGCATGAGCCAGCCCGCTCCCACACCTCCATGATCAAGGTAAGTTTCTCTAGTTTTTTGCTTAACAAATGCATAAAGACCTAGACTTAGCTTTATTTCATCCAATATGCTTACCTTAATGACCTAGCTAGAGTTAGCTTCTTTTCCCGCAAAATGACTTAATAAGCTTACCGACCTCCAAAACCAGCCATCTTACCTAAGTTAACTCTAAAACGATCTTTACTTAGCTTTGTTTCCACCAAAATGACCTAAGTTAGTTATAATATGCTTAGTTAACTAGGTTTGCTCAATAATGACATGTACTTACCTTACTTATGTAAAAAAAACGGCATAATTAGCTTAGTTAGCTCATAAACGATCCATTTTACCTACATTAGCTCTAAAATGATGCATTTTACCTAAGTTAGCTCATAAACGATCCATTTCACCTAAGTTACCTCACAAACGATGGCATGCTTCTTCTTCTAGTCTTCTTCTTCTAGTCACCTTTTCCTAACTTTCTTATTTGCCATTTTGCAGATTTCATTCACTTCTCGGAAGCTAGCTTGCTATGGAGTGCTTGTTTTTTATTTCATTCTCTTCTAGTATTTTTCTAATGGTTGCAACTTATGTGTATGCTACAATGGAACTTGCTATCTTGATGAAACTTTGCATTGTAATATGTATGTGCAACGTCCTACTGGTTGCAACTTATGTGTATGTGCAACTTGCTATGTATGAGTGGATGGAACTATATATGTATGTACGATGAAACTTATGTCCTTTCATTGCTGTCCACTTTTGCCGTCCGCGGCCGACGGCAAAGACCTTTGCCGTCCGCCATCCATGCCTTTACCGTCCGCCGTGGTAGATGGCAAAGTAGCAGATTCCTGTAGTGATGCCATGTTTTTTTGTGTGTGTGGGAGTCATTAGGATTTCAATCATAATCGTGTCATGTGGCTTTGGTGGTAAGACTATCCACAGTGGTGCAGAAGTAATGCAGCCTTAGTCACCTTACCTCTCTCCACGTAGTACGTTGGGTCCCACCAGTCAGAGGGTGAAACAAACAAATTAATAAGAAAAATTAAAAGCGCCAGCGGTGTATCTTACTACCTCACACATCTCGCTACTGCTCGGGAACACTGTCCAATTGATCCCTCTGTTCGCTCACGTACTATTTTAAGTGAATCCTTATTACAACTTGCACACAAATTTTGGGCACTTGTATTCGACTTAAGTCGGTGTGCCACCGTATCTCGTATACTTACTACTCCCTCCGTCTAGGTGTAATAAGTCACGTTAGAAGGTGCAACGGGACCAAGGTGCGTGCGTGTGCATGTATGTGTTTAACAACATGTGTGTGTTAGAGAGTGTGACCGATTGACCTACTCCTACAGAGATATGGTGTGTAGTGTACGATTTTAGCTGCGAGAGTCGGTGCTTCCTCTCGTTTCCGGGCGTGTCCGGTAGGGACATGTGGATAGCTGCCACACCCGCTCCTGACTAGCCTGGCCCACCCAAAGCCCCTCCATCGCCCGCGCGCGCTTCCCGCTCAAAACGCAGCGCCGCTCCAAAGAATCGATGCCGCATTCATGCCCGGGCAGAGCGAACGCAACCTCTCACTGGCGCAAGAGTGATGGTTGCTTCGTCCGTCCAACTTACTGCTGGGTCTATGTGATTTGACGGCTCATTGGTCTTTATTACTGAGGTGGTATGACTGCTGGATGTCCCACGCTTTCGGTGAATGGAGGTAGTAGATTACAATTTTCTCCATTCTTACAGCGGAGGAGTGCAAGAGCAGTGAAAACACACAGGCTCAGTGGTTACATGGCCCACCTCACACTATCACCGTGCGACACCTAACTCTTTACATAGTACTCCCTCCGTTTCTAAATATTACTAGATGAGTCCCCGCTCATTGCCGCGGAACAGCGGTATATCTCTCTGCGCAAAATTATCGATTTCATAGAACTAAGAAAAATCTATAACCGCATGACAAATGTGGTAGCGAAACTAAATAAACTCCCTTCATCATTTAGATCATCCCACGTAAGGAAAAAAGATCAACCAACTCCTACTGCATAATGGGATTATATTTTTCTTTTTGACATGTTAATGGGAGTTAAAAGCTCACTTACATGCATGCTACTGGTGCATGCTTGCATGCAGACATGTTGATGTGATTTAAAACCCACTCACATGCATGTGCCACGGTATTTCTGCATGCTTGCATGTGGCTTAGTGCGGAGCCTCTCAACGTCTAGATCAGACGGCTATTATGACTGATTTAATTCATCTAACGGCTATGTCAATTTTGATGATGTGGCTCAAGGAGAGGATAGAGAATTCCTAGTAGTGGGGGCTAGCTATTACTAGTAGATAAGTCTTTGTAGAGATTCCACTAGGTGAACTACATACGGAACAAAATGAATGAATCTACACTTAAAATGCATCTATATACATCTGCATGTGGTTAATGGTGAAATCTCCACAAAGACTTATATTTAGGAACGGAGGAAGTACTAGTATAGTACTAGTACGTACTGTAATTTATCAGCGAGATAAATTTGTACAATGCTATGAAGCTTCCAGCTCCTGTTACATGTATCTTGCGTCCAAGGTTGCCCGTTGCAACATTTCATCAAATACAAAGGAGACTAACATGCATGCTATTGCATCTCAATGATTAACAGATCATAGCAAATATGTACTCCCTCTGTTCCAAAATAAGTGTCTCAACTTTGTGCAAAGTTTAGTACAAAGTTGTACTACAACTAAAGTTGACACTTATTTTGGAACAGAGGCAGCTAAATAAAAAAACGATCCATGCAGTCCCTAGCCCTTGAATCGTGAACCCTGACTAGGCTTCAATTTGCTGGCAACGTTCGAGCTTCCTAATAAATGAAGTTTGCAACCTTCTGACCATCGCATCATTTTTTGCAGTTTCACCAAAATCAAGATGAGCATCCCTGTGGCAAAGAAATTGAAGAAGCGTGATTAGAATAAGATTACTAGGACTAGTTGATGAGACATAAACTCATCACAAATACAGTACGTAGAAGCCAGTAGAGGTATCAGGTATTGCGGGGCAAAGAAGTAGAGAAATATTCACAGGGAGTGATGTGGGCAGCTGGAGCAGTGGTGCAAGCCGGCTGTAAAGGGAGTTGTACCTGAGGGACGTAGCTCAACCTTGAGGAGGGCGGCGGGAGGCGGCAACTGCCCACGACGCGACAGTGAGCAAGGGACGAAGGCAACCTCACCGGCTTTGTGAGAGAGAACGGCGGGGACCCTTGATCGGGACGTGCCAACAGTGGGTTTTCACCGTCGGCAACAGCCACCGCATCTAGAATAAGCATCCACCCCTTCCCCAAGCGGACGTGATCCACCAGGATGTTAGAGATGTGGCCACAGTCGTCTTGTGCGAGAGAGTGTGAAGAGAGCAACCCCAGCAAGCAACCGTGTAGGCTGGTCCGTCCTGTCTATGTATATAGTGGAGCGGTTTCCTTTTCTCTCCATATGAACCTATCATATTGCGTACGTGCCACTGAAGAAAAAAATTATTTATAAATGACGCGGCACCTACTACTCGTTCTCCTATAACCTTGCGCTGGGCATCTCCAAAATATTAACCTTGCGATTGGCTCTTCGCCTCTTCGGGAAGTCGAGCAATAATGGTAGTGCAGTACAATATATCGTTCTGGCTAAATGAGACCGAATGAATTGCTGCACGTCCACCACGTGGGTGAGGGTCGAGGGGCGAGGGAGAGTGCTACTACATACGGAGCAAAATGAGTGAATGTACACTCTAAAATACGTCTATATACATCAGTGTTTGGAGTATGTACTAGTAGTTCATATTGAAATCTACTAAAGGACATATATATTCCAAACAATATGATATAATCTCTATAACCAAGGTTGTAGGGACGAGGAGTAAATGGAGGGAGTAGTAAATTTTTCTCCTCGTCCTGCGAGCCACCGCGCGCATGGGCGAGGGAGGAGCAAGCTTCACCTCATCCTGCGAGCCACCGCGCCCGTGGGCGGGGGAGACGGTGTACTAAGCAAGCTTCTCCTTGTTCTGCGAGTTGATGGGACACATCAAAAGTACTCCAGTGTATAGAGCCTTGCCTCTAAGGTAGGCCCCACATGGTTTGCCTCTTTTTTTAATTTAACATAACGCGTCAAGTCGCAATTTGTTTGTTCACCCGTGGTGTACGATCCTCCCTCCACCAAGTGGACAAGCAATACACGTGCCAAATTACCACGTGGGCTGCCTTTTTCGTACAGAAATGAGCTCCACCGTGTACCCGCACGGGTGTGGTTGGGAAAGAGACGGGATCACGTGCGCCGTGCATGCACCTCTTCTCTTCGTGCACGTCCCCCACCTACATGGGTGTGTGTGAGATATACAAACCGCATTCATGAGTGTTTTGTTTTGTGGTGGGGGGTGGGGGTGGGGTGGGGGGTTGATTTCGTGAATTATTTGTGGGAATATGTGTCGATGACATCTCAAACAAAATTTTTCATGGAATGTGTGTGAAATGGAGGCCTATCCATATCATATATAGAGGGTCGGGCAATCCACGAGAAGAGAGGGAGGGGTCATAGCTATCGATAGAGTCAAAGAGAGGATCAAGTGGGTGGGTGCGAGATCATGAAGAGAGCCATCGAAATTGTGTGTGTGTGTGCAAGTCAAAGATATAGGGCGACTGGCCTACCAGAACGTTAGAGGGCACATTTCAAGTTTGTGTGTGGCAGGGAGACATGACTGGAGCGCTTGATGTATCGGTGTGTGGGGGGGGGGGAGGGGGTGGGGGGAGGGGTAGGCAGAGGCCTAACTATAAAGGTAGAATGACTCGTATATGTGTTGAGAAGGAGAGACCCAGCTATGTCTTGAGGGAGATCGGTCAACATCCATACATAACTGAAGGACGGGAAATATGATGGGACAGAGAGAGAGAGAGAGAGAGAGAGAGAGAGAGAGAGAGAGAGAGAGAGAGAGAGAGGAGAGAGAGAGGGAGGGAGACGGGTAGAGTGCTGGATGGGTGATGGAGTTGCTTCTCGGAGATGTTGGGAGAGGCCTACTAGACAAACTGAGGGTCGAACTGCAATGTTATCAATAAGAGTGGGGATGTGTTTCTGTGTGTGCCTGTGCGTGATAGATCTGTCGGGACGCATCCAGGGATGATGAAGGGGAACCATGTGTTTGGTAAGCAAACCTAACTAGATCGGTAGATCAATTGTTGTTTGTCGGAGGAAGGGAGAGACACAACTAATGAGGTAGATCAATCGACGTGTGGGTAAAAACGAGTTATAAGGACCTAGCTGGCTATATGTATAGCGAGAGATTGGTCGGTGTACGTCCATTTGTTAGAGGCAAATAAGGCCCAGCGAGACGGATAGACAGAGAGAATGGATCTAGGAGGTGGTGCGAGACGCCCAACTACTAGCTAGATAGGGGGAGGAGTGTGCGGTTGTGAGATCGATGAAAAGAGGGGTGAGAGTTTACACGTGTGTCTGACCATATGAGAGACATGAGGAAAGGACACATAAAGGAGGAGACTGAAGCTGTGTGTGTATGCTGTAGGCAGGCATCGCCGGAGAGGTTTATCGATCGGTGTGTGTCGGAAAGGAGTTGTGGAGACTCTGGGAGAACGACCTAAAGAAAAAAATGAATGTGCCCGGTGGATAGAATGCCGAGGGAGGGGGAGGGCGAGGAGGGCGTGTGCATGCACGAGAGAAAGTTAGTGGTAGCTACAAAGGTTAGAGGATTGTGTGGGTGTAAGAGACTAACAAAGATGATAATTTGATATGAAAGCGGATTCATATATTTGAATAGGAGATCATAGTGTTTGAAACATTGCATGCATGAATATAGCGGTGATACACATGCTGTGCACATGTTATACCATAATGTGATAATGCATGGCATTTGCAACTCACAGTTAAATGCCTAACAATCTAAACCATAATATACATCAAACAATCTCACATTTTATTTGAATTTGTGATAATGTGCGGCGTTTGCAGCTTACAACTAAATATCGAGCAATCTAAACAATACTATATATCGAACATTCTCACATTTTATTTGAATTTGTGGTAATGTGTGGTGTTTGCAACTCACAGCTAAATACTTGTAGGCGTAGGGGGCGGGGCACCATACATAATGTGATAAACACATTATACATATGAGACATGGTTTAGATTATGAAGATCTCGCTAGAGCTAGAAATGTAATGTGATTTGAAATCAAAATAAAGTGGATCTAAAAAATCTAGTTCGAGTTCATATATGGAAGTGCGTTATATCGACTAGAGGGGGGTGAATAGGCGATTTTTATGAATTCTTCACTGAGGAATTTGATGGTGAGGAAATTCCTTAGCGAAGAACTACTTGCAGCGGAATAAGTACTCAGAAGTAAGCATAACAGAAGACATGCACAGTCATCATGGTGAAATGAAGACAATCACAGAGTACAGGAAGCGTAAACATAGGATAACACAAGACGAAGACAAACAGACTGAAGAAATTGAACTGAGGAAATTGAGAAAGTCTTCAGTCAAAGTCTTCAAACACAGATATGAACAACTACTCAACACAGTAATGAGGAAATGAAAGAGTTGAGGAAATAGAACTAGTAAGGTTGGTGAAGACAATGATTTGGTAGACCAGTTCCAACTGCTATCTTAGTTGTACGTCTGGTTGGAGCGGCTGAGTATTTAAACTCGAGGACACACAGTGCCGGACACCCAGTCACTGAGCACGCAGCTCAGGACACCAAGTCCTCACCGTATTCTCCTTGAACTAAGGTCACACAGACCCCGTCCAAACACTCGTGGTAAGTCTTCAGGTGACTTCCAAACCTTCACAGACTTTGGTCACTCTGTGATTCACAATTCCTCTTGGATGCTCTAGACCATGACGCCTAACCGTCTGGAAGAAGCACAGTCTTCAAAGGTAACAAGCGTTGGATCCACGCAGGATCAATCTCTTCAGTGATGCTCAATCACTTTGGGTTTGTGGGTGTTTGGGTTTGGATTTTCCTCACTCGATGATTTTCACGCAAAGTCCTCGGAGGATGGGTTGCTCTCAAATGACAAGTGTCAGTTTCTCTCGGAGCTGCCAACCAGCTAGTGATTGTAGGGGGCGGCTATTTATAGCCTAGGGAGCAGCCCGACATGATAAGACATAAATGCCCTTCAATGATATGACCGTTAGGTGGATAAGATATTTGGGACAGCTGGCGCGTAGCACAGCAACGGTCAGAAATTTGACTCTCAAATTCCTCAGGGCTATCTTGTTCCTCACTGTGTAGGCAATCCGCACTGGCGAATTCCTAACTCCTCAATCAGAACAAATTCCTCAGCGACCAGAAGAACTTCGTCTCTGTCACTGAAGAAATTGAGTGAACTGTATGAGATTTCCAATGGCTTCACTCGAAGGGATTGGTAGGTGTAGGATTTTGAGTTGAGCATCACATGGAAATTTTTCCTTAGTATTTCCTCGACCCCCTTTAACAGTACGGTGTTTCCTATGACTCAAGAAAGAGAAAAACAAAACTATGAAAACGAAAGTCTTCAAGCTTCTTATTCCTCGCATCAATATCAAGTCTTCACGGACACACCAATTTCTTCACTTTCAAAGTCTTCATGAAAGTCTTCAGGAATACCAAAATCTTCAGTCGAAGATATTCATTTTTAAGGGTCGACTTTCTTTGTAAATATCAAACTCCTCATAGACTTATAGACCTGTGTACACTCATAAACACATTAGTCCCTTAACCTATAAGTCTTCAATACACCAAAATCACTAAGAGGCACTAGATGCACTTACAATCTCCCCCTTTTTGGTGATTGATGACAATATAGGTTAAGTTTTCAATGGGGATAAACATATGAAGTGTAAGTACTGATATTGAGGAATTTGATTGCAAGATATAGAAGAACTCCCCCTGAAGATGTGCATAGTGAGGAATTTGCTTTTGAAGCAATGGACACTTGAAGAGTTGAATCATGGAGATCTCCCCCTATATCTTGTAATTCATACATGCATTTGACATATAATATGAAGAATTTGAAATGCATGATGAAATATGGTGCCTGAAGAGATTCAGCATGCGAGCAGTAATATTAATGAGGAACAAGCATGCAAAATCAGAGCACAGTGCATCAAAAAGTATCAGAGCACCATCGGTTTTAAGATTACAACTCGATCCAATAAAAGTTTCAGAAGAGCGAGAGTTGTAACTTAACAAAAAACGCCCATATAATAGACCCGCTTGAAGACTAACTCAGATTTCTCCCCCTTTGTCATCAAATGACCAAAAGGATCGAAACTAAGGACTAACGCCCCTGAAGATTATCAAGTTGATGGAGGAGCGCCAGTGTTGTCGGGGTTGTTTGTTGTAGGAGGGCCTGCCGCAGTGTCGTCCAAGTCTTCATTCTCATCAGTGGCACGCGATGAAGAATAGGAGCTGGATTCCAAGCAAGGAACCTTGACCTTCTTGAATTTCTTCGGTGGAGGTGCAGACCAGTCAAATTCTTTCTTGAGACCCATGCTCTTCAGATCATCAGAGCTGTAGATATGAGATAGAACAGCCCAGGTACGGTTGAAGGTTTCATGAAGGTAGTATTGGTTTTTCCTCACTGCATTGTGGGTTGAGGTCATGTTGTGAAGAATTGAACCAAACTAACGCTTGACCCATTTATGATTGCGATGAACCTTCTGATGAAGACTAAGGAGTAACTCACGATCAGTCATCATCCTGGGAGCTGTGGCTTGAGGAATTTGCTTGGCAGAGGTGTTGGCGGCAGAATCATGTGTGGCAGAGTCATCACTGGTGGAGTAAGATGCAACCTTGCGAAATTGACCATCCAATGGACGAGTGCCTTCATCTATCACAGCAGTTGCCTTGCCTTTGTCATCAGCTGAGGAATATGTCCTTTTGAGGACTTCAATTGGAGGCAAGATGCTGCCATGGTTTAGAGTATCAGCCTTATAGTTGAGTGAAGACCTTGTCCTGATGAATTTCATAATCCATGATGCATAAGGCTTCAGCTCAAATGGTGACATAGCAATATTTGCCAGAGTCCTCATGAAGAAATCATGGAAGTTTATGGGAACGCCATGAATGATGTTGAAAAGCATATTCTTCATGATGCCAACGACTACTTCATCATTTGAGTCGTGGCCTTTGATAGGACTCATTGTCTTCGTCAGAATGCGATACACAGTCCGAGGCACATACAGTAATTCCTTAACGAGGAATTTGGTTTGTGGGGCCTGCCCTGGCTTCAAAGGCTTCATTAGCACTTGCATGTAATGATTTGTAAGCTTAGGTTCATTGTAGATGCAACGAGCACCATCAAGGGGAGGACTAAGTGGGAGGACATGAAGCAATTCAGTTGCTGGTGCCTTGTAGTGAGTATTTTCACACATCTGGTCCAACACCCAAGTGTTCACATCTTCAAAATTTCCTATGATGTGCAGCATCGCATAGAATTGAAGAATGAGTTCTTCATTCCAATCACATATGTCAGTGCTGAAATTCAGTAATCCAGCATCATGAAGAACACTAAGGACTGGCTCGTAGCACGGCAGAGATTCCATGCCCACGTGAGGAATGTGTGCATGCTCGAAGACTTTGTCTTTGTCGAATAGCACAGAGGAATAGAAATTTTCTTGACTAGCAGTCCAGAAACGCCTCTTCCTTATGCGAGCAGAATCATATGGATTATAGTCAGTGAAGAACACATGCTCGTTGAAGAAATCAGCAGCCTTGAACTTTTGCTTCTTTGAGAAAGGATCCTTTGGCTTGGGCACAGGAGTGTCAGTGATTTGCAACACAACCTCAGGAATCACAATCTCAGGTTCTTCAGGCTGAGGAATTTCTGGTTCCTTTTTAGTGGCAGTCTGCATGTTCAAGTTATCAGCAACAGCAGGTTCTTCAGCACTAGGGGCTGGAATTTCTTCATGCACAGATGAGGTGGGATGAGTTTCTTCAGAGCCCATTTGAACAGTTGGTGCAGGGGACTGAGGTATTTGCTGTAGAGGGGTGAAGTGTGGAGAATTGGGATGCTGACTTTCCCAAAAGTCATCATTCATCACAGGCGTGGTGCATCCAATGTCCACGTCTTCATCTTCAAGTTCTTCAACGCCAGCCTCTTCAGCTGTGAACTGAGGCATGGGCGAGGAAGCAGCAGGTGTTGAAGGGATCGCATCCACTTCAATTTCTTCATCAATCTGCTCTGACGAAGCAGCAGAATGATTTTCTTCATCAGATCCGCTGGGGATCACATATTCTTCACCATAAGGAACAAGCTCCTTTGATGACATGGTGGAAATCGGAACAACATCAATAGGGTTTTCATAAGAGCTGGTCATAGTCTTCACTTTCTTAGGAGCTGAAGAATCTGAAGCAGACGATGCTTTCCTTTTCTTCACTGCAGCTTTCTCTGCAGCCTTGGTCTTCCTCACATCTGATGCAGATGGAAGGGTAGGAGTTGGGGTAGGCGCAGGAGGAGCTGAGGAATCTGGTTGAATTTCCTCATGTGCAACTGATGCAGTTGCCCTGACTTCTTCAGTTTCTTCAGGCGCACCACTAGTGGATGCCCTAGCAGTTTCTTCAGTAGCTGGAATGGAGTCATCAGCTCTGGAACTAGCATTTTCTTAAGCAGGCTGAAAATCTTCAGCGGTGCTAGCATGTTCTTCAGTTTGCTGAGCAGAGGCTTCAGCATGAGGAATTTCATGTTGTGATGGGTGAGGGAGTCCTGGACTAGGGGGTGTTCGGACAGCCGGACTATCATCGTCAGCCGGACTCCAAGACTATGAAGATACAAGATTGAAGACGTCGTCCCGTGTCCGGATGGGACTTTCCTTGGCGTGGAAGGCAAGCTTGGCGATACGGATATATAGATCTCCTACCATTGTAACCGACTCTGTGTAACCCTAGCCCTCCCCGGTGTCTATATAAACCGGAGGGTTTTAGTCCGTAGGACGAACAACCATTACAACAATCATACCATAGGCTAGCTTCTAGGGTTTAGCCTCCTTGATCTCATGGTAGATCCACTCTTGTAATACACATCATCAATATTAATCAAGCAGGACGTAGGGTTTTACCTCCATCAAGAGGGCCCAAACCTGGGTAAAACATCGTGTCCCTCGTCTCCTGTTACCATCCGCCTAGACGCACAGTTCGGGACCCCCTACCCGAGATCCGCTGGTTTTGACACCGACATTGGTGCTTTCCTTGAGAGTTCCTCTGTGTCGTCACCGATAGGCTTGATGGCTTATTCAATCAACAACAACGCCGTCCAGGGTGAGACTTTTCTCCCCAGACAAATCTTCGTATTCGGCGGCTTCACATTGCGGCCCAATTCACTTGGCCATCTGGAGCAGATCGAAAGCTACGCCCCTGGCCATCAGGTCAGATTTGGAAGCCTAAACTTCACGGCCGACATCCGTGGGGACTTGATCTTCGACGGATTCGAGCCACAGCCGAGCGTGCCGCGCTATCATGATGGGCATGATTTAGCTCTGCCGCCGGCCAGTGCCCTGGTGGCCACACACGAATCCGCTCCGACCCATAGTCCGGAGCCGATCGCGCAGATCGAGGACGGGTGGCTGGACACCGCCTCGAGAGCTGCAACTTCCACGGCGATGGAGCCAAACACTGACCTCGTCCCTTACAAAGCTCGTGACTTCGAGGTGCCGGACTCCCTGCCGGACTCCGAACCTCCTGCGCCCCTGCCAATCGAATCCGATTAGGCGCCAATCATGGAGTTCACCGCTACGGACATCTTTCAGCACTCACCCTTTGGCGACATCCTAAATTCACTAAAGCATCTCTCGCTATCCGGAGAGCCCTGGCCGTACTATGGCCAGGATGGTTGGGATGCGGACGACGAAGAAATTCAAATCCCACCCACCACCCACTTGGTAGCCACTGTCGACGATCTAACCGACATGCTAGACTACGACTCCGAAGACATCGACGGTATGGACGACGATGCCGGAGATGATCAAGAACCAGCGCCTACAGGGCACTGGAAGACCACCCCAACGCATGACGTATATATGGTGGACACCCCAAAAGGAAGCGATAACGAGGAACAACGGGGCGCGGCAAAGGATAATCCCGCCGATAAACAACCAAAGCTGCGACGCAGAGGCCGCCCTAAGTCCATTCTCGACATAAACAGCATTCCTAATGACCCAGCAATAGAGCAGGGCAAACCAGTGGACGACGAATATGCAACCAAGCAACCATCCGAACAGGACAAATCGGATAATCAATCCATGCCCGGCGAAACCAACAGTCCGGACGACCTCACGCCGGACACACCACCGGAGCATAAGAACCTTCACAAAAGACTTGTCGCCACTGCAAGAAGTCTGAAGAAGGAAAAACGGAAGCTCAAAACAGCGGAAGACATACTCAGAATGAGGTGGAGCAAAGTACTCAAGACCGCAGACAAATATGGCAATGGCCACCAAACAAAGAGCTACCCGAAGCGCAAGCTGCTGCCAGAATTTGACGAGGAAGCCATAGAGCCCCCACAGTCAAAGAACAAAGAGGCCGCCTGGCCGGATAGACGGCCAGATGACAGGCCAAAAGCGATAAGCGGCGCCGCACACAAGCCGACTCATGATCCTGGGAAAACAGATGGCCCAGCCAGGTCCATTTACGGGCCAAAAAAGAGGGCCCCAGGAAGCAACACAACACGCCAAGTGTTCGAAGACAGCGGCACACCCAAATACAGGGGCGCCGCACACCCACTATGCTTCACCGATGAGGTGCTGGACCATGAATTTCCAGCAGGGTTCAAACCCATAAACATAGAGGCATACGACGGAACAACAGACCCTGGAGTCTGGATAGAAGATTACATACTACACATACACATGGCTAGAGGAGATGATCTCCACGCCATAAAATATCTACCCCTCAAGCTCAAAGGGCCAGCTCGGCATTGGCTCAAAAGCCTCCCAGAAAACACTGTTGGAAGTTGGGAAGAGCTTGAGGACGCGTTTAGAGCAAATTTTCAAGGGACTTATGTCCGCCCTCCGGATGCAGACGATCTAAGTCATATAACTCAACAGCCCGGAGAGTCAGCGCGCAAATTCTGGAACAGGTTCCTTACTAAAAAGAACCAAATAGTCGACTGTCCGGACGCTGAAGCCTTAGCAGCTTTTAAACACAACGTCCGAGACGAATGGCTCGCCAGACACCTCGGCCAAGAGAAGCCAAGGACAATGGCCGCGCTAACAAGCCTCATGACCCGCTTTTGCGCGGGGGAAGACAGCTGGCTAGCAAGATGCAGCACCAGCGACCCGAGTACATCCGAGATCAGAGATGGAAACGGAAAATCACGGCGCAGAAAGGATCAACGCCGGAATAAAGAAAAAAGCCCAAAGAACACAGCGGTCAACGCCAGATTCAAAAGCTCGCGGCCAAACAATAAAACACTGCCTCTTAAGGACAACAGTGATGAGCTATCCAACTTAAACAAAATCTTGGATCGGATATGTCAAATCCACAGTACCTCCGGAAGGCCTGCAAACCACACCCACCGAGATTGTTGGGTTTTTAAACAGTCTGGCAGACTCAACGCCGAACACAAGGGGCTCGACGCGCCAAGAGAGGACGATGACGAACACCACCAGCAGAGCACCGGAAAACAAAAGACTTTCCCTCAAGAAGTCAAAGCAGTAAACTCACTTCGTGTGATTGTATGGAAAAACAATGCGGCACCCACTAAGATAGGTGTCGCACGGTCCACCCCAGCGGAACCTCGAGATTGGATGTCAAAACCAATCACTTTTGACCACCTGGATTATTCCAGAAGTATTCGGAATGCAGGATGAACTGCTCTGATATTGGATCCTATAATCGACGGACTGCAATTTACACAAGTCCTGATGGACGGCGGCAGCGATTTAAACCTGCTATATCCGGACACAATCCGCAAGTTGGGAATAGACCTTACTAAAATTCGACACAGCCGCACTTCCTTCAAAGGAGTGACGCCAGGCCCTTACGCCAAGTGCACAGGCTCCTTATTACCAGAACTTGTGTTCGGGTCACCCAACAACTTCCGACGCGCAAAGCTAATCTTTCATGTGGCCCCATTTAAAAGTAGCTATCAAGCACTATTGGGACGTGAAGCTTTTGTCCGCTTTAACGCAATACCACATTACGCGTCTCTTCCACTTAAAATGCCCGGTCCACGTGGCATCATTTCATTAAAAGGGTCATTCAGAGACCCCGGACACGGTTGGACGAGTCCGGAATAAATAAACTAGGGGCTCCCTAGCCGCACACCCCTTCACAAGGGGCTGCGCATATAAGCAATAATGAGCTAATATAGGCTCAGCTTTATTAATTTATTAATATTTCAATTTTTTATGCACTTTTCGCACGATTTCTTTTCAAACTAAGTTCCTCTCTTTTTACAGATGAACAACGTGCACACCCGTCCAGGATACGGCACAACGGAGACACAGGCGCAGACGTGCAGTAGGGACCCGTTTCAAGGATTCTTTTCAGATTAAGACCCTGCGTAAACCTTTCTTACTTTCTCTTGTTGCTATAATCCCCTGGTTTCTCATTATAACCAGAGAGGAGACTGGCGTTTTGGCATCGGCTGCGTCAGAGGACCTCGCCCGTACCTGGACACTAGGGGCTTAGGGCATTGTTCTGCCCGTTATTATAAAGACCGAACACCTTCGGGAGTGTTCGGCGTCTCGAGTTAGGCCTTATATGCATCAGCTCCGAATCATGTCTTTGGTCAAATGTTGGGTTTGCCCGGCTCCTGTGTTTTGCTGCCTTATGTTTCGTATCATCGGCTAACGCGGCACCAGGAGAACTACTGCGATTGTGCCCCAGTTCGGCTGGGCGAGCACCTCAGTAGAGAAAGCCGAAAACTGACTGTCATGATACAGCGAGAGACTGGTCAACCACTCGATCGACCACATGGAATGTTTAGAATTCCTCCGCTTTGACGAAGGACCGTTTCCCGGTCAGGCACATACGCGCCCCGAATTCGGAGAGCGCGGTGCCCCCATGGGCTATATCGTAGCCCCACCCTCGAAGTCCCATGGCTAAGTGAAAGTGATAAAGCATTATAGTCCGGTTGCCTCGTTTGCTATGCTACCACCTCCTTCACAGGACCGAGACGTCGGATTAAGTGTGAAAATGCGTTATTTTTGCGAACACCCCCGCACCTTGTGCATGGGGGCTGAAGCCGACGACTGCCATCTTTCAGGTTATACACACGTATACATAAACGGCCGCATAGGAGATATTTCAATACTTGAACGCACAAGTATAAAAAGCGTCTACATCATAACCATTGTTTTACTAAATAAAACGTTCATTTGAATGTGACATTTTTTGAGCACTGCGACTCTATTACATGAGCACCACGCAGAACTTCCCCAAAATAGTGCTCGGCGGGTAACCGGCTCTTGTCCGAACCCTGGGTCGCAACAGCGGTGGCATCCATCTCTATCCAATGTGTCTTCACACGGGCGAGTGCCATCCGTGCACCCTCTATGCAGGCTGACTGCTTCATCGCCTTTATATGCGGCACCGCCCCAAGATATTGCTGCAATAAGCCAAAATAGCTCTTCGGCTTGGGCCTATCCGTCCAGACATGAGTCACGATATCCATCATGACAAGCCCGGACAACCTATTCAGCTCAGCCCACTCGGCTAACCGGTCGGTCAGCGGAAGTGAACGCTCCGGACTATGGAATTGATACCAAAATAGCTCTTCCGTCTTGTGATCCTTCTGGCTCCGGAAGTGCACAACGGCATCCGCCGCACTTGCCGCTAAGTCCATATAAGGATCCTCCGGACCCCACAACTGGCCAAGTTGAGCATACTTTGGATCCGTAAACCTTCGGCGCAGCAGAAAGGGCTTGCCAGCCACAATGTCTTCGGCTTGGCACAGCTCCTCCTTTATAGCCCGCATTGCAGAACGGGCATCCTTGGCTTCGGCGGTGGCCTTCCCCAGGTCTTCTCGCTCCGCTAGGTGCTCCTTCTCAAGAACCTCATTGCGGTCGGTAGCATCTTTTAACTTCACGGCCATTTCGGCCATCTCCTCCCTGCTTCGGCAGTGTGCAGCCCTTTCGGCTTCTAACTCCTCGTCCGCCCTCGAGGCCGCCGCATTACTCCTTCTGGCTTGCTCCTTGGCTTGAGCAAGTTCGGCCCGAAGGCTCTCCACAGCAGCAGCACCATCTGCGTCAAGCACAAATATTATAAGAAGTGGGCTTCGGCTCCCTTACTAGGTGACTGCGGAGAAAAAACTTACCTTGCGACTCGTCAAGTCACCTGTTGACTAGCGCGATGTCCGCATCCGCAACATCGAGTTACCGCTTTAGTTCAGCAACTCCATCAGTCCGGCTGGCCCCCGGACGATCCGCCACCTGCATAGGAACGGTGAAAATTGAAACCTGCGATTTTTGATCCTCGGCACGCTGTCGCTTTCGACAACCTACCGAGTCTCAGGGGATACTATCTATACAGGGCGCACTTTATGTGTAAAACTGTCAAAAGGTGTGTCATTTTTACGTACCTCAAACCCCGCCAGCAAACTCCTGACGGCATCATGCAATCCGCTTTCGGTGGACGAAATCCTTCCAATCACCATACTCATCAATGCATGGTGACCTTCTGAGATGGACGCCCTCTCAAGTAGATCCTTTAGCTCCCCCGGCCGAACTCTATTCGGCGCCGAACTCTTCCGCTCTGCCGGGCTCAGGGATACCCTCCGTGATGACACTTCAGGCTCGTCCGCCCTATCCGACGGTGCAGCAGACGGAGGCGTCTCGCTCTCCACCATCTCCGGACGATGATCCCCCGAAGACGAGCTCATTTGCGAAGGACGGAGATACGAACTACAAGGTAAAAACTTGAGTTATCCTCAGAAGCACAAATAGGGGTGTCCCTTATTATAAAAATCCTTCTTTTCTACTTACGGCTCGCTAGAGGGCTGATTCTTTAGGGGAGACTGTGCGGCCGGGGCCTCTCCGGACGCAGGACCCTCTGGTGAAGATTTTTCCCCCGCTTAGGGGCTTTGGCCCCCGGGTCCTCGGAGGCGGTCCTCTTCTCCCCTTGGAGGAAGGGATTCTCGATCCCCCCTCTTTCAAAAGCCTCCTTGGGCGAGGCGGTAGCTCCTCTATTTTCCCCTTCGCCTTCTTCTGAAGGCGCAACCTCCAGCATCCTGACCAGCATGGGATCCGGCGCGGTCTCTGGGAGGGGGGCCGGACACCGTATTAGTTTTGCTTGCGCTATCCACTCCTGTTTAGAAGGAAATCGGTTAAAAGGCGAATTGTAGAAAGGCAAACAAACGGAATGTCCGGACTCGGAGCTACTCACTTGTGTATCCGGGCGATTGCAGCTTAGGCCAGCGTCCTCAGTCAATTCCGGACACGCTTCTCGTGATCCGAAGAATAATTTGTACATCTCCACGGGTGTCATACCCATGAAGTGTTGAAGAATCTATGGTCCCTCCGGATTAAACTCCCACAGCCAGAGAGGGCGGCGTTTGCAGGGCAGGAGATGCCTAATCAGCATGACCTGCACTACCACAACTAGATCGATCTCCCTCGCTTGGAGGTCTCGAATCCGGCCCTGCAGTAGGGGCACGTCCTTTGACGGCCCCCAGTTAAGCCCTTGGTTGACCCACAACATCAAGCATCGTGGAGGTCCTGAGTGGAACAAGGGCAGCGGCTTCTGCCTGCTACCCTTCGGAGCGGTAATATAGAACCACTCCTGCTGCCACAATCCGAGCTCCTCTTGGAAGGAGCCCTCGGGCCACGGGGCATCGGCCCTCCTGCTTACGGCCGCCCCGCCACACTCTTCTTGATGCCCCTCGATCATCTTCGGCTCCACATTGAAGGTCTTCAGCCACAGGCCGAAGTGGGGGGTGACGCGGAGGAAGGCTTCGCAGACGACGATAAATGCGGAAATATGGAGGATGGACTCCGGAGCCAAGTCGTGGAATTCCAACCCATAGTAAAACATGATCCCTCTCACAAAAGGATCCATCGGGAAGCCTAAACCCCGACGGAGGTGGGATACAAAAACGACGTGCTCGCCGGGCTCGGGGGTGGGGATGGCCTGCCCTTCGGCGGGCAACCTGTGCGAAATCTCGTAAGACAGGTACTTGGCCTCTCGCAGCTTTAGCACGTCCTCCTTCGTGACGGAGGAGGGCATCCACCGGCCCTGAAGGTCGGAGCCGGACATTGTTGAAGGTCCGAAACGCTCGAATCTGGGGCTCTGGGTGTTGGAACTTGGAGCAAGGAGAAGATTCGATGGAGGTTTGAAGAAAAGAAACGAGCCTTGGTCCCATTATAAAGAGGGAGAATACCGAGAGCTGTCTCCGTGACCGTTCGGGACTCGCCTTCGATAGAGGGGGCGTGGCGACGGGCGCGGTTGGGTTACCCACGACCGTATTGATGAGAATCCCAGGATAAGGGGAACACAATCGATGCTTCGACAAGACGTGCCAAGGAAACCGCTTCGCTAAACACGCTGAGGTGGTATAATAAAAAACGATTCAAGTAAAGGCTTGGTAGTGGTGTGACGTCATGCCACAAAATACGTCAGCAGATTGAACTTGTGTACATATTATTCTCTCTACGGTGGAATGTGGAATTTATTTTGCAGAGCGGACACTATCCTGGTGTTCACAATCTTCTATGAATTATTCGAAGGAGGAACCCGCCTTGCAATGCCGAACAATATGCGCGCCGGACTCATCGTCATTGAAGCCTGTTTCAGGGGCTGCTGAGGGAGTCCTGGACTAGGGGGTGTCCGGACAGCCGGACTATCATCGTCAGCCGGACTCCAAGACTATGAAGATACAAGATTGAAGACGTCGTCCCGTGTCCGGATGGGACTTTCCTTGGCGTGGAAGGCAAGCTTGGCGATACGGATATGTAGATCTCCTACCATTGTAACCGACTCTGTGTAACCCTAGCCCTCCCCGGTGTCTATATAAACCGGAGGGTTTTAGTCCGTAGGACGAACAACCATTACAACAATCATACCATAGGCTAGCTTCTAGGGTTTAGCCTCCTTGATCTCGTGGTAGATCCACTCTTGTAATACACATCATCAATATTAATAAAGCAGGACGTAGGTTTTTACCTCCATCAAGAGGGCCCGAACCTGGGTAAAACATCGTGTCCCTCGTCTCCTGTTACCATCCGCCTAGACGCACAGTTCGGGACCCCCTACCCGAGATCCGCCAGTTTTGACACCGACAATGGGTTTGCAACATTGGTGAACTTCTCAATCAGTTTAACAAACCTGACTTTGGCTCCTTGCCAATCAACATAATAGGAATTGAAATTGTCGCTGAGGGTTTTGATCTCAGACTAGATCTTGAGGAGTTCATCGGGTGTCATTTTGACAACATTGTTCTTCAAGAACTTCTCTTTCCTGAACTGAGCCTTCTTGATCTGCCTGGCCTTCTCAAATTTCCAGTTTTCTTCATTTATGAAGTGGGTCAGCACGTGACTTTGGCCAGGTGTCAGATGAAAATCAGGCATAGGAGTGTTTGGGTCCATGTGCCAGAGATCAATGTAGTCGAGGATCACCTTAGGATCCAAAAGCAGTGGCACATTTGTGCCTTTGGCTCTAGTGGCCCTTTCCTGCCTATCTCTGATGATATCTGCAAGTTCTTCATCATCAACTTCATCGTCAGATGGCACATGGAAGGCAACTTGTTTCTTCTTCGGACTAGGCCGAGGACCTCGTCTAGCAGTGGACTTTGTCTTCAGCAGAGTGGGACCAGATGAACTATTTGGTGCAGCTGAGGAACTTGCTGAGACACCGGAGGCAATGGAGATGCTTGTAGTCCTTTGGCACGTGGCCAAATGTACCGGTGTTGAGGACTTTGCCGGAGCAACTGAGGACTTTGGAGGAGCTGGTGCAGCGTGAGGAATTGGCCGTGAGGGCTTTGAAGATACTAGCCGTGAGGGCGTTGAAGATACCGGCCGTGAGAGCATTGCTGAGGAACTTGGCTTGTGAGCAGGGTTATTTGCCATAGATTTCCTAGGCTTGTCAAAGGCCTTTGTGGCAGCAGCAGCAGCAGAGTCTTCATTAAATTTCCTCACTGCTTCTTTGGCTTGTCTAGCCAACTTGGGTTGTGAACAGGCTTCTTTGCCATAGATTTCCTAGGCTTGTCAGAGGCCTTTGTGGCAGCAGCAGCAACAGAGTCTTAATTAAATTTCCTCACTGCTTCTTTGGCTTGTCTAGCCAACTTGGCTTGGCGCTTGGCCCATTCATCAGGAAAATCCTCACCACGCTTGATGATGGTGGGATCAGCTACTTGGCCAGGTGCCAATGGAGCTCCTGGGCATGGAGGATTTAGAGCAAATTTCTTCATATACTTTGGAGTTACATATCTGTACTCCCTCCATTCTCTTGCCCATCTCCTTTCAATCCTCTGTATGCGCACCTTGCGCTGATTTTTGTTCTCTTTGCCGAACTTGGCCTCATCAGGTGTGCAATAGTCCTTATAGATGTCATCAGGGATCTCAAAAGCAGTCATGACCTCAGGCTTCTTTCCTCCTTTCTGTGGTTTCTTACCTTCAGCCATATTCTTCAGATGAGGAATTTGAACAATTGAACACTCTGAAGAAGTATGCAGTTTTTCTTCAAGGAATGCCTGGTTGAAGAACACGACGAACTAAGAAGAGTAGATTGGAAGCTCGTCAGTTCAGATCTTCCACGCCCTAACTTGGCGGAGGAAGACAGCTACGACGGCGGTGGAGTGAAGATTTCCGCGGCCGGCGTGAGTACGACAGTGACGAGGTCGAGGCAGTGAAGCTCTTCCTCACCGACGACGATGGAGTAGCGGCGGCGCTAGGGTTTGAGAAGCTCTAGTGCGGGAGAGAGCGGTTGAGCAGAGTAAAGGAAGTGAGGAAGGGTGAGGGGGTATTTATAGTCGCAGTGAAAAACTGTTCGCCCGAAGATTTAGGATGAATGTGCCCCTGGCCCTTCTCATTCGCTTGACATGTGTCACCCACGTACTGAATAGTGGAGATCGTGTTAGATTGTGGGTGAATAGATAAGTCTATCATGGGAAACGGGACGGTTTGAGCGGCAAAACCGAAAAATTTGGATAAGATAGGTTTTAAAGTTTCGTTCACAATTTCTTCAGCTGACAAGGACACAGTGAAGATTTTGAATGAGTTTCAAATAGAACGCACATGAAGAATTTATGAATAGATTGGTTGAGTATAGCATAGAGGGGGAAGGGTCCGATCACATTCACTTAGCAGAAAATGCAACTTGAAGAAATAGCCATAAGTGAATGTTGTAGAGGACATAAACCCATATATATATATATATATATATATATATATATATATATATATATATAGCCAATAAAGAAAGATGACAGAAACAGTGAAGATTTTACAGAGTTGAAGAATTTGAAAAACTGAGGAATTTTAGAACTGAGGAAAAACTCAAATTGAAGATTTTCAACATTTTGTGGTGGTGTGACCCACCGTATAAGAATGATGATTTCAGACACCGCGTACAATTGTCATAGGGTTCCGAGAATCAAATTCTTCATTAAATTCTTCACACATAGAGTGTAATTCTTCATTGATTGAAGAAAAACATTTCTTCATGTGTTGCACATCTAAGTCATCAATTTTGCATAAGTGTTAGGATGTGTGTCCTTTTCAAAGAACATTCGATGACTCTAAGATATTTAGCTCACATCGCAACTTGCTAAATTTCTTCTCATCCAAGGGCTTTGTGAAGATATCGGCTAGCTGTTCTTCAGTCTTCACATGTTCAATAGCAATGTCGCCCTTCAACACATGGTCATGAAGAAAATGATGACGGATCTGAATGTGCTTTGTCTTCGAGTGCTGAACTGGGTTATGAGCAATCTTGATGGCACTCTCATTGTCACAGTAGAGAGGCACGTTCTTCATGTTGATGCCGTAGTCCTTGAGAGTTTGCTTCATCCACAGCAATTGAGCACAGCAAGAACCAGCAGCAATATACTCAGCTTCAATAGTAGACCGTGGTACGCAGTTCTGTTTCTTCAAGGACCAACAGACTAGAGATCGTCCAAGGAAATGACAAGTACCAGATGTTGACTTACGGTCCACATGATCACCAGCATAGTCAGAGTCAGAATATCCAATGAGATCAAAGGTAGAGCCCTTGGGGTACCATAATCCTAGTGTTGGTGTGTGAGCTAGATATCGAAGAATATGCTTCACAGCCTTATGGTGTGATTCCTTCGGTGAAGCTTGAAATCGGGCACATATGCAAACACTAAGCATTATATCTGGCCTAGATGCACATAAGTACAATAAAGAACCAATCATGGAGCGGTATACCTTGTGATCGAAGTCAATACCATTTTCATCAGTGCATAGATGGCCATTTGTGGGCATAGGAATTTTGACTCCTTTGCAATCTTGCATGCCGAATTTCCTCAGAACATCCTTGAGGTATTTCTCCTGAGATATGAATATGCCATTGTGTTGTTGACGAATTTGAAGACCTAAGAAGAATTTCAACTCTCCCATCATAGACATTTGATATTCTTCACTCATCATATAGGCAAATTCATCACTATAACGTTGGTCAGTACAGCCAAAGATAATATCATCAACGTATATTTGGCACACAAACAGTTCACCATCATAAGATTTAGTAAAGAGAGTAGGGTCGAGTGAACCGGGTGTGAAGCCATTCTTCACGAAGAATTCCTTCAAAGTATCATACCACGCCCGAGGGGCCTGCTTGAGGCCATAGAGGGCCTTGTTGAGTCTGAAGACTTTTGTCATGATTCTTAGGATCTTCAAAACCTGGGGGTTGAGCAACATATACTTCTTCCTCAAGCTTACCATTGAGGAATACACTTTTCACATCCATTTGATATAAAGTGATATTATGATGGTTAGCATAAGCAAGTAATATGCGAATAGCCTCAAGTCTAGCAACAAGGTGCAAAAGGTTTCATCGAAATCAATTCCTTCAACCTGTGTGTAGCCTTGAGCTACAAGTCGTGCCTTATTCCTCACCACAAGGCCATTTTCATCTTGCTTGTTGCGGTAGATCCACTTTGTGCCGATGATATTATGCTTGCGAGGATTTGGATGTTTGACCAGTTCCCAGACATTATTGAGCTCGAACTGATGTAATTCTTCTTGCATAGCCTGAATCCACTCAGGCTCCAGATATGCTTCATCTACCTTAGTGGGCTCTGTGATAGAGACAAAAGCATAGTGCCCACAAAATTTAGATAAATGTGAAGCTTTTGAGCGTGTGAGAGGACCTGGTGCTTCAATGTCATCGATGATCTTTTCAACTTGCACTTCTTTTGCAACGCGAGGATGAGCTGGTTGTCGTCGAGGAATTTGATCAGCATTTTCTTCAGCACCATTTTCTTCAGCATTTTCCTCAGGTACATCAGCTGGACGGTCTTCGCGTTCGGGAATGAATTCTTCAGTAGATTCTTCAGTAGTAATAACATCCTCAGTAGCCTTAAGCTTGATAGAATGTTCAGGTGCTGGTTCATCTATCACATAAGGTAGTTGCTCTCTTTGCGAGCCATTAGTTTCATCGAACCGCACATCTAGAGTTTTAACAATCTTGTGAAGAGTGATGTTGAAGACTCTGTAGGTGTGCGAGTCCTTTCCGTAACCAAGCATAAAACCTTCATGTGCTTTCGGTGAAAATTTAGCATTGTGATGAGGATCTCTAATCCAACATTTAGCACCGAAGACTTTGAAATAACTCACATTGGGTTTCTTGTCAGTGAGGAGTTCATAGGCAGTCTTATTGAAGAATTTGTGAAGATATACTCTATTGATGATGTGGCACGCGGTATCAATTGCATCAATCCAAAACCGATGAGGGGTTTTGTATTCATCAAGCATAGTGCGAGCCATCTCAACAAGAGTTCTGTTCTTGCGCTCCACGACGCCATGTTGCTGAGGAGTATAAGGAGCAGATAATTCATCAGTAATACCAAGTTCATCAAGATAGCCATCAAGACCGGAATTCTTGAACTCAGTTCCATTGTCACTCCTGATGTGCTTGATCTTCACACCAAAGTTGGTTGAAGCCCTCGAGGAAAATCGTTTGAAGACTTCCTGCACTTCATGTTTTAAGTAACAATGTGTACCCATGTATAACGAGAGTAGTCATCAACAATAACAAAGCCATATAGAGATGCATCATTAGTCACAGCAGAATAATGATTAGGACCGAAGAGATCCATGTGAAGCAATTCAAATGGTCGAGTGGTGGTCATGATAGTCTTCGCTGGATGCTTGGCCTTGGTCATTTTTCCAGCTTCACAGGCACCACACAGGTGATCCTTGAGGAATTTGACGTTCTCAATGCCAATGACATGCTTCTTCTTTGCGAGCGTGTGCAGATTCCTCATGCCAGCATGACCAAGTCGTCGATGCCATAACCAGCCTTCTGAAGCTTTTGCAAGTAAGCACACGACAGGTTGTGGTCCTGTAGAGAAATCAACAATGTACAAGTCTCCTCTCCTAAAGCCTTCGAAGACTTTGGAATTGTCAGCTTTCATGATCACAACACAACGATACTTGCCAAAGACAACAACCATATCAAGATCACAAAGCATTGAGACAGACATGAGGTTGTATCCTAAGGACTCAACAAGCATGACTTTGTCCATGTGTCGATCCTTAGAGATCGCAATCTTACCTAGACCCAATACCTGACTTTTGCCATTGTCAGCGAAGATGATATGCTTCAGATGTGATGGTGTTAATGGAGCATCCATCAATAGATTCTGGTCACCAGTCATGTGATTTGTACAACCACTATCGAGGACCCACTCGTTTGCTTTGGGTTGAACATCCTGCAGATGAATTTGTGCAGCTTACAAACTCATATACTTCATCAGTGAAGATATGACATCAGTATCATCAGTTCAATTTCATCAAGCAATAGCACAGATAAGCAGTATTGAGGACGTGTGAAATGAAAGCTCATTTCATCATGATTCGCCTGCGTCCTTTTAGGCATTTTGCCAGCCCCCCAGCAAATTCTTCAGACGTTAAAGCACGTCTGGAGACCTGACCCTGCATAAGAGATTAGTTCTTTTTCTTCACCACCCACATCTGGAGGGGTGGCAAAGAGTTCATCACTCTGCGAGCACCATATGAAAGAGGTGGCAAAGATGCCAAATCATTTCGTTTCACATAAGAGGGGTTAGGGTAAGCATATGAATAAGCAGAGAAATTCTTCGAGGACTTATGAACATAATGATTTGAAGAATAATGCACATATTCATATCCCTTAGCACTACCCTGTGAAATAGAGTTGTTAGCACGATGATGTTCATATGAGGACTTTGATCCTTTTGAGGAATTTGATCCATGTGAGGAATTTGGTCCGTATGAGGACTTGGATCCATATGAAGAATTTGATCTGGGGTTCCTGTTCTTCACTGGTGGTGTCAAGAGGACATTCACCTAAAGACTTTCAACATAACTTTTGGGAACCCAGATTTTCTTCATAGGGGAACCGTTCCTGCAGTTAGTGCCAACATATCTAGCAAATACTTCACCATTCTGATTTTTGAATAGTTTATAGTTGGAGTCAAATGACTCATCAGAAGAATGAGGAGATTCACATGTAAAGCCAAATAAGTTAGATGGATCAACTGGAGGTCCCTTTGCAGCAACCCATGAGGTTTTGGGGTACTGCTCAGGCTTCCAATATGTTCCATCAGCATTGAGTTTCCTCTCAAAGGCAATACCCTCTTTCCTAGGGTTTCTGTTGAGGATCTACTTTTTAAGCACATCACAAAGAGTCTGATGCCCTTTGAGGCTTTTGTACATGCCTGTCATGTACAATTCCTTCAGCCCTGCATTGTCAGTGATACTAGCAATGTCGTCAGATGAGGAATCAGTGATAGCAGAGGCAGATGAAGAATTTGTAACATTTGAAGCATTTGAACATTCAGGTGAAGAATTAGCAGATTCACGTTCAATGCACTTTAAGCATGGAAGATCAAATTGTTCCTGAGTGGCGCTGATTTGTTGAGCAAGTAATGAATTGCTCTCCTTCTGAAGATCTTCATAACTCACTCTTAACTTCTCAAGATCTTGCTTTCTTTGAAGAGATTCAGAAGAAAGCTTCTCGTGATCAAACAAGAGAGTATTATGTTGATCTTGAAGGGCGTCAAACTTGGAATGAAGTCTCTGAAGACTTTCAGCCAATGCTTTTGACTGATCCATTTCTTCACCCAACATATCATCGCTCTTGTTTAGCATGTAGTGAACTTTTTCCAAGGCTCTTTGTTGTTTATGGGAAAGGGAAGCAAGTTTGACATAGCTAGGTCCAAATTCATCGCCAGATTCATCATCACTAGATTCGGATAGGTAGGATTCGGTTACCTCAGCACCGTTTGCCATAAGGCAGGGGGTAGACGATGATGATTCTGGTTCGAATGTCATCGCATTGAGAGATTCCTTGTAATCCTCAAACCAAGGATCATGACGAGTCCGATGACCTTCATAGACCTCAGAGAGACGGTCCTAGATTAGCTTCACGTGATTGAGATGCATGATGTTCCTGAACTGATTTCGGGACAGACTAGAGCAGATGACATCCTTCGTTGTGAGGTTGAGCAGTGTATACTTGCGAATGTCATCAGCCTCACCCCTCTTGCATAGGTCGGTAAGACCGATCTCGGTGACGGTCCACAGTTCGCTGTCCATAGCCATGAGTCGCTTTTTCATCATGGCCTTCCACCGAGGATACTCATGACCGTTAAAGATGGGGCAGGAAACGTTCCTCGATCCTGCAGTCGAAATAACTAAAACTCCAGGCGGTTAAACCAAAATCACACAGAACAAGGGAGTACCTTGCTCTGATACCAATTGAAAGTGCGTTATATCGACTAGAGGGGGTGAATAGGTGATTTTTATGAATTCTTCACTGAGGAATTTGATGGTGAGGAAATTCCTTAGCGAACAACTACTTGCAGTGGAATAAGTACTCAGAAGTAAGCATAACAGAAGACATGCACAGTCATCATGATGAAATGAAGACAATCACAGAGTACAGGAAGCGTAAACATAGGATAACACAAGACGAAGACAAACCGACTGAAGAAATTGAACTGAGGAAATTGAGAAAGTCTTCAGTCAAAGTCTTCAAACACAGATATTTAACAACTACTCAACACAGTAATGAGGAAATGAAAGAGTTGAGGAAATAGAACCAGTAAGGTTGGTGAAGACAATGATTTGGTAGACCAGTTCCAACTGCTGTCTCAGTTGTACGTCTGGTTGGAGCGGCTGAGTATTTAAACTCGAGGACACACAGTCCCGGACACCCAGTCACTGAGCATGCAACTCAAGACACCAAGTCCTCGCCGTATTCTCCTTGAACTAAGGTCACACAGACCCCGTCCAAACACTCGTGGTAAGTCTTCAGGCGACTTCCAAACCTTCACAGACTTTGGTCACTCGGCGATCCACAATTCCTCTTGGATGCTCTAGACCATGCCGCCTAACCATCTGGAAGAAGCACACTCTTCAAAGGTAACAACCGTCGGATCCACGCAGGATCAATCTCTTTAGTGATGCTCAATCACTTTGGGTTTGTGGGTGTTTGGGTTTGGATTTTCCTCACTCGATGGTTTTCACTCAAAGTCCTCGGAGGATGGGTTGCTCTCAAATGACAAGTGTCAGTTTCTCTCGGAGCAGCCAACCAGCTAGTGGTTGTAGGGGGCGGCTATTTATAGCCTAGGGAGCAGCCTGACATGATAAGACATAAATGCCCTTCAATGATATGACCGTTAGGTGGATAAGATATTTGGGACAGCTGGCGCGTAGCACAGCAACGGTCGGAAATTTGACTCTCAAATTCCTCAGGCTATCATGTTCCTCACTGTGTAGGCAATCCGCACTGGCGAATTCCTAACTCCTCAGTCAGAACAAATTCCTCAGCGACCAGAAGAACTTCGTCTCTGTCACTGAAGAAATTGACTGAACTGTATGAGATTTCCAATGGCTTCACTCAAAGGGATTGGTAGGTGTAGGATTTTGAGTTGAGCATCACATGGAAATTTTTCCTTAGTATTTCCTCGACCCCTTTAACAGTACGGTGTTTCCTATGACTCGAGAAAGAGAAAAACAAAACTATGAAAACGAAAGTCTTCAAGCTTCATATTCCTCGCATGAATATCAAGTCTTCACGGACACACCAATTTCTTCACTTTCAAAGTCTTCATGAAAGTCTTCAGGAATACCAAAATCTTCAGTCGAAGATATTCATTTTTAGGGGTTGACTTTCTCTGTAAGTATCAAACTCCTCATATACTTATAGACCTGTGTACACTCATAAACACATTAGTCCCTTAACCTATAAGTCTTCAATACACCAAAATCACTAAGAGGCACTAGATGCACTTACAATATAGTACACATAGTTCATATGTAACTCGAGACTGATCATGTGGTGTGCTGTGAAGATAATACACAAACGATGGTTTAACTTGACAATAATGATGATTGTAGATCTTATTAAAATAGAGAAACGAATTCAAATGCTTTGACTTGACAACAATCATTATTGTAGATCTTATTCAAATTTAGTTCATATTGAAGCGGTAGTATATACGTTTGGAATGCACTAAAACGTTCATTTGTGTAGTAGGTTGCATGCATTATACACGTAGAGAAATATTTTAATTGAACATAACATGAATTCAAAGTTTTGAATGACATTTGTAGTGCGCATTGATTTGGTAAAGTACATGTTAGGCTTGTCCGGAAATTTCAACCCGCGCCTTGTTAGCCCGAAATATTTAAGATATATCTTTGTCTTGTTGTGCTCCGACAACTCCCTCCATCTCAACCCGCGCCTTGCTATTCCGAAATTACAACGCGCGCGAAAACTCCCACCTCCTGTGAAATCCCGACAGGCGAAATGCCCGTGGTACCCCTGAACCGAAAGAACCGCCTCAAATCGGTGGGGGAGTACTTTCGTAACTTACCCCACATTTCGGACAAGCGCGTCTCTAAGCCATGGTTCCCCACTGCCATCCCATCCGCCCACCCATTCATACACCGAGGCCGCGAAAACCCGCGACGAAACCCCACACCCTGCTCCATCCGCCACCCAACTGGAGCCTCTTCCCCGACGACGTCATCCACAACAACACCTCGACGTCCCTCATCCACCGTACCGGATGAGGATCCTTCATCGATCTCATCGTCCCACCGGTTCAGCCACCCCGTCCTCAACCTCCAAGGAGCTGCCCCGATGTTCCCCTCATCTTTCGCGCCACCTCCATTCCTACATCGCCATCTTCACCTGCACCACCGGAAGAGCATCATCATCACCGTTTCCTCGGATGAAGCTGCGGCCTAATCGGCGCCACCAAAGAGGTTGTACACTAATCGCCGTATTTTCTTCTTGATTCAATCACACGATGCTGCCGGCGCTCGGTTCCGAGCCAACACAGCACGGCTCCATCCACGGCGGCGTCGCCGGCCACTTCCTCCACGGCGTTGCTCCCTCGGCGGCGACGTCCACATCAGTAGGAGCTGCTGCTGCTTTAGCTCTCGCTCGCGCTGCTGCTCTGCTCTTGCTCTCGGTCCCCTGCCTGGTCTGCTCTTGCTATTGCTCTTGCTCGCGCTGCTGCTATCGCTATTGCTCTTGCTTGCGATGCTGCTCCAATTTGGCTACACTTCAGTCGACTGAATCGACTTTTGCGTCAGTCGATTTTCAAGGGGTGGGCTCGCCGGGGTGAAGAAGAACCAGCCGCAGCAGGGAGGGGGGCTCGCCGGAGAGGTACCCCACTATCTATCTTAGGGTTCAGGATGGGGGCGGTGGTCACCAGTGGTGGCGGGGCGTTGGCGGGGCGGTGGCATGGGGATCGCCGGAGAAAAATCTCGGCACGGGGGGGCCTAGAGGGATGCCCGGGGCGGCGGTGGACCGGCGGTGGGGAGTGTTTTCGGGGTGGGCGGGGCGGTGCACCGCCGGCCATGGGCGGCGGGGGGCTGCTGTTTGGCCGGTGGTGGCTGGCGGCTCAGGGGGGTGGAGGTTGAAGATGAACCGCAGGCCCTTGATTTCGTATCCAACGCTGCAAAATCGACTGACCAGAGAAGAAAAGGTCAGTCAACCGATGTGTAGCCTCACCTTGCTAGTGCGTTCAGTTTCGACAGCAAAATTCAGTTTCGACAGTTAGGTTCAGTCGACAGTTAAGTTCAGTTTCGACAGTTAAGTTCAGTTTTGACAGTTAAGTTCAGAGATGAGCGGCTGATGTATTTTACATCTAGCACTTTGTGGTTATGTATTTTACGTCATGTATTGGAGATGCTATTAGAATTCCACTCAGGTTAACGTTGTTCGTTGTCTCTCTTGTCCTGCTTCAGCCTCGGCGTCGTACAACTCACCGGAGTAGTACCTCGGGCTCCATCTCCAGACGCCTAAGATCTTCTTCCCCTCCTCCGTTAGCAAAGTCAGCCGGAGCATCCTCACCGGCCAACCCAATTACGCTGAGATCGACATGGCTTTGCCAAAGAGGTTGTACACTTGTTGCATCTCTTTTTTACTCTACATGTTATATATATTGTCCACTGAGCACACGAATTTGTTCCTTTAGTGTCTCCTTGAAAGAAAAAACGTAGGAATTTTAATTTTCACTTGTCCTCCTTTTCAAATTCCTATTCATGAAGCACAAGACTAAGATATAGTAGCATAATAGCATTATAACCGTACATTTTCTTGTGGTTTGACTTAATCTCACCATGCTTCTTTGCATCATGTGATCTTCCAATTGTTGTGAATCAAACACCCAGATTGGCAGAAATCCTGTGTTTTTAAATTCTCTGTTTTGCACGTGCATTCCTATCCTATTCCTACCCTATTCCTGTCTATTTCCTACCCCTACATTGTTGGAATCCTCCAATTCAAACGAGCCCTTACAGGATTACTTCTCTTACAGATAGTTGTCAAAGAAAACCTTGCATGGTTTGTCCCACTCCTGCTGTGCTGTTGTCCACCCCAGCTCAGCTGCTCCAACGACAGAAGGGTCCAGCACAGCAGGGATCCGGCCTCCAGACTGTCTTTCGCCACCTTAGATCTTCTTCCCCGCCACTGGCAGCCATGAAAACTGCATTACCATCATCAACCGAGCAGATGACCTTGAGGACTACACGGGTCCGCAAGAGAGGTCGCACTCTTTCGTGACTGCTTACGTTATGCATCACTTAATATTACATGCTACTTTATCGTCCTGTTCATCGATTAAACTCTGAGTCAGCTCCAAACTAATGGTCAAACTTGAGTTTTTAAATGGTTGTGGGGTACATATTGGGGCCGCTATCAATAGTATCTATCTACTATCTGGTTAATCTCCGGTGTCTACTATGAGTTTCATGTTGGGTGGGAAACAAACAATAAAGAAGCCATTATCTGTATTTATTAACTGAAGCCATTATCTGCCTGCTATTATTGGTTTTGGGTCTATCCACAGGTTGCTACCATCACTCTGGATTTCTGCATGCACTCCTTACATAATCTTACTATGTTTTATTCCTATGCATGACAGTTATTGTAAACAATGGAACTGAACATGTAGAGCAAAAGAGACGAGCCTTGCGTGGCAATATAATTTCATGCAGACGCCGCTCCATGGTAGGCGCAAAGGCAGCCCCCCCTCCACGCATTTCGGATTGTAATCGAGAGGAAGATATCTGTTCTGAGGGGGATTCAGATGGAGAAGATAACTCTTATTTACCCCCTAAGGTCTTCGCTCTAACTTGGCATGCTGATGTTGGTTATATCATGCATATGGTGTCTTGCATTGCTTACTTTATACATCAAATATGTCATCTGCTTAGTTTAGACATCCTTTGTGCGAATGCCATCTGTTTAGTTTATTCATCATTTATGTGAATTATGCAACGCCACCTTGTTTAGCCAGGCATCATATATGTGAATTTTGCAATGCCATCCTGCTTAGCCAGTCATCTTATATGTAAATTATATCAGGCCATCCCTTTTTTTCGTTACATATTACATTCGTCAACAATGTTAGTATATTCAACTGCTCTTCGTGTGCATCAGCCATTTGACACGGTGATGGCAAATTCTGGAGTGAAAACAAGGTCTTCTGAGCAGACTATGCTATCTGACGAAGCACATATCTCGCTGGTTACGGATAGCTCCTCAGAGGAGGATTGAGAGACAGATGACCAGTCCTATTCCCCCCGAGGTGTATGCTCTAACTTGGCAGGGTTGTGTTGCTCATATCATGCGTATGGTGTCTCACATTGCTATGCCATTTGATTAGTTTAGACATGCTTTGTGTGAATGCCACATGTTCTGTGTCTAATTACCATATATGTGAATTATGCATTGCCATCTTGTTGCAAGACAATATATATGTGAATTATACAATGCTATCTTGTTGCAAAGGCATTATATATGTGAATTATGCAATGCCATGCTGTTTAGCCAATCATCATGTATGTGAATTATATCATGCTATCATTTTTTTGTATTACGTGTTCCATTTGTCGACAACGTTTGTATATTCAACTACTCTTCCTGTGCATCAGCCATTTGAAGCGGTGATGAAGTATCTGGAGTGAAAACAAGGTATTCAGAGAAGACAGTGCTACCTGCTGAAGCAGACATCTTGCTGGCTACAAAGAGCTCCTCAAAGGAGGATTCAGAGACTAATGACTAGTCCTATTTCCCCCCTGAGGTCTATGCTCAAACTTGGCAGGGTTATATTACCCATGTCATGCATGTTGTCTTGCATTGCTTAGTTTTTACATCATATATAGATTGCCATCTGCTTACTTGCTTACTATATAAATCATATATTTGAATTATATCATGCCATCATGTTTGCATAGTACATACACATCATCTATCTGAATTATGGCATGGCAACCCATTTAATAAAGACATCATAAAGTTATATCATCTCATCCTGTTTAGTGTTTACAGTCATCATATTTAGAATTATGTCATTCTATCCATGAATGTATGTGAATTATGGCATGCCAACCTATTTAATAAACACATTATATAGTTATGTCATGTCATCCTGTTTACATATTCTCATATTTTGAACTATGTCTTTCCATCTTTTTTAGTTAGCCATCATAATGTGAAATTGTGTCATGCTATCCTGTTTAGTTAGCCATCATATATGTGAAATTGTGTCATGCTATCCTGTTTGGTTAGACAACATAAATATGAATTATTTCATGCCCTCTTTTATTCCCCACTATCCATTGCACCTGTCTATCATACAATGTCTATACTTTCAATTACTTTTCTTGTTTATCAGCCATTTGAATTGGAGAGCGTGATGGCAGTATCTAAGGGAGTAACAACACGGTCTTCAGAAAATATAGTGCTACCAGTTGATGCAGATAGAACCACGGTTGTACTTGCCCAAGGACCAGATCCACCACACATAACCCAGACTCTCGCAGATTGTACCCCTACCTAGTTGGACAGAGAACCAACTACACCCCTTCTAACCCCAACCCTGGCAGATAGTAACCCAGTTCTAGTTGACACAGCACCGTCTCGACCACAGAGCACCCAAACACGAGCGGTTAGTAAGGGAACTGCAGTGCCCAAAACACGAGCGGTTAGTAAGGGAACTGCAGTGCCCAAAGCACGAGGACCAACTCAACGCTTAAAGGAGAAGAAGATTTGTTCTCAGGTCAGGTTCTGTAGCTATGGTTCATACTCCTTTGCTCTTGGATTACTGTATTTACTCATACCAACTATTTTTAAATTTGAAGGATGGAATTGAAACTCCAATGGTGCAATAGGTATGTTTTAAACCTGTTTCTTTAACTGGTTTGCTATTGTAACCTGCTCTATGTTGATTTCAGTTTCAATTGAATAAACAGTTATGTTCTCATGTCATGCACATTACAAGTATTGTTATTGCTCTATAGTTACCCACACTTATATTCTGTCTATTCTGCTTTGTCTTGAACACATATTATTTGAACTGTGTCTCTATCTTGATTTGGCAACAAAACCTAGAATGATATAGACCATAAAGTGACCATGGCACATAGATATATGTTTGTTTCATGTTGTTATCCTGTCCACTTTACTACTGAACACATTTACCAAAATGAGTTTCATATACAACATGGTAAACATGTGATGTGTCTGCTTGTTTCTCTTTTAGAATGCGGACAAAATATTGGAGAACAGTACCGCATTATCCAATGGTAAAGGAAGTAATGCAGATAAGGTTCAAGATAGTGAGACATCCCTGTTGGTCTCCAAGAAAGCTGATAAAAACTATCTTGACGACAGTGAGGGAACCCGAAAGTCTTGTCTTGATGTAGTGTTCGAGTTACTGGCCACTACTGCTGGCACAAGCTCTTTGAACTCGCTGGCTGAATCAGTTCGTCTTCTTGAGTCTCAACTTCAAGTTGAAAGACATCGATCAGATGTGCTGCGACAGGAAGCTGAAGGACTGAGGAAGTCCCTGCAGAATTCAAATGCATATTTTCTGGTGCAACAGCAAGCGCTGGAGGATTTAAGCGCCAAACAAAAGAAAGTTAATAAGCTTGCTAAGCATCTTGCCAGCATTATGGGTACCCAGGATATTGTTTCTTGAGATCTTCTAAAGTGGTTTCAGTTCTGGATTTGTTTTGCTGCGGCGTTTATTTGCGCTGGTCGCCAACTTTGACAACCAGTGTATATGATATGCTGCTTTGTTCCGTATATTTGCACTGGTGGCGAACTTTGATGCCTAGTGGATGTAATATGTGTAACAGCCGTGATAGCCTAGCATAAGTTGCTTGCTTATTTATTTCCTTGTTGTCTTGTTTATTTGTTTGCTTGTAGTCAGTGTAGTTCTTTTTAAAACTAGGCTACAATAACCATGGGCTAATATTTACTGTAGTGACACTGGGCCTCCTATGGGCCGTAGAAACAATGGGCCTTCTACGGGCCGTAGAAATAGTAGGCCTTCTACGGGCCGTAGAAACAATGGGCCTTCTACGGGCCGTAGAAACAATGGGCCTTCTACGAGCTGTAGAAACAATGGGCCTTCTACGGGCCGTATCATCAATGGGCCTTATACGGGCCATATGACCATAACTGGCCATCGTTAATAGGCCGTATTTGATGACGCTATGAAAACGGCCCAACGTATTAAGGGACCACAAACGGGCCGATGTAACCACGGGCTGAATTTGGCCCACAAGTAGAAAATGACAGTAACGGGCCGTAAGTAAACAAATGCCGGAAATGAGCCCAAGAATAAATGGGCTCTGAGAAGGCCGAAAGATAACATTTGCTGGAAACGGCCCAACTAAAAAACGGGCCCTTAATGGGTATAAAGTTATATACTGTTCATTACGGGCCAGTTTCACCACGGGCCGTTAGTGGGTGTAAAGTGATACACTGTTCATTGCGGGCTAGTTTCACCACGAGCCGTTAATGGGCCAAGAGTTACATAGGGCCTCATATGGGCCGAAAGACGTCATGGGTCATACATGGGCCAGAAGTGAAAATGGGCTAGAATCACATTGGATGGGCTAGATGATGCTACTGGGCCTAATTTGGATAGGGCGTAACGGGCCTTGGGTTAGCGGGCTGTAAATGGGCTATATGCGAACAGGCCGTTAACAGGCTTTCCATGGGCCGGCCCGCCACCTTTTGACCAAGTAAAATGGGCCGACCTTTTCACAGGAATGGGCCTCTGTTGGGCCGTGCCACATGTCGACATATCATAGGCGCCTTTTGTCCAATGAGTGGATGACATCTGTCCCAACGATGAGCCGACACGTGTTTCCTCCAGCCAATGATGATTTTACACGTGGAAAATCCCCATTGGTCGGGGCTGTTAACGGGTTATCGGATCCAAAACCCGACCCGATAGCTTAACGGCGTTCCGTTACGGTGGATGCCACGTGTCGGTCACCCTTGATGAAAGCACTTCTGTGGTGCGCGATTTATCGTCATGGAAGTGGACACTTCCGTGATGATAATTTTGGTAATGTCATGGAACACTTCTACGACAGCACATGTATGACTATCTTGATTCTGTCATAAATTTGTCATGGATGTACATGCATGACAAAAAACGTGACCTACTGTGAAAAACACGTATCATCACGGAAGTGTATTTTTTTTGTAGTGCTCGGGGCTGAGGGTATGTACCAGTAGCTATGTGTTTGATCTCTCTCTCTCTCATGTTCTTGATTCGGCACGATCTTGATGTATCACGAGCTTTGCTATTATAGTTGGATCTTATGATGTTTCTCCCCCTCTACTCTCTTGTAATGAATTGAGTTTTCCCTTTGAAGTTATCTTATCAGATTGAGTCTTTAAGGATTTGAGAACACTTGATGTATGTCTTGCATGTGCTTATCTGTGGTGACAATGGGATATTCACGTGATCTACTTGATGTATGTTTTGGTGATCAACTTGCGGGTTCAGTGACCTTGTGAACTTATGCATAGGGGTTGGCACACATTTTCATCTTGACTCTCTGGTAGAAACTTTTGGGGCACTCTTTGAAGTTATTTGTGTTGGTTGAATAGATGAATCTGAGATTGTGTGATGCATATCATATAATCATACCCACAGATACTTGAGGTGACATTGGAGTATCTAGGTGACATTAGGGTTTTGGTTGATTCGTGTCTTAAGGTGTTATTCTAGTACGAACTCTATGATAGATCGAACGGAAAGAATAGCTTCGTGTTATTTACTACGAACTCTTGAATAGATTGATCAGAAAGGATAACTTTGAGGTGGTTTTGTACCCTAAAATAATCTCTTCGTTTGTTCTCCGCTATTAGTGACTTTGGAGTGACTCTTTGTTGCATGTTGAGGGATAGTTATATGATCCAATTATGTTATTATTATTGAGAGAACTTGCACTAGTGAAAGTATGAACCCTAGGCCTTGTTTCAACGCATTGCAATACCGTTTGCACTCACTTTTATCATTAGTTACCTTGTTGTTTTTATATTTTCAGATTACAAAAACCTATATCTACCACCCATATTGCACTTGTATCACCATCTCTTCACCGAACTAGTGCACCTATACAATTTACCATTGTATCAGGTGTGTTGGGAACACAAGAGACTCTTTGTTATTTGGTTGCAGGGTTGTTTGAGAGAGACCACCTTCATCCTACGCCTGCCATGGATTGATAAACCTTAGGTCATCCACTTGAGGGAAATTTGCTACTGTCCTACAAACCTCTACACTTGGAGGACCAACAACGTCTACAAGAAGGAGGTTGCGTAGTAGACATCACTGCATGACATTCTTTGGGTCGTCCATGACGGAAAAAACCATGGTAGAAGTGAGGGCGAGGAAAATATCGGGGAGTTCCCGGTTACAGTGGGTGGTCGGGGGCTGAGCGATGTGCATTTCTGTCATACGTACGCTCGTGTGTGCGAGGCGTTGGGCTCTAACTGAACCTGAGCGAGGCGTTAGGCTCTAACTGAACCCGAGAGATTGCACTGCAGGCTACGTGTTACTGAACCCGAGCGATGGATCGATCCCTTGCTGTTAACTGAACCGAGGGATTCCTTCGCTACTGCTGCTAACTGAAGCCGATCGAACAGTGCTGCCTCCTTCCCTGGATGAGTAGTGATCGTTGTTGAGGGGGTTTGGATGAACAGTTCCCGGTGGGGGGGGGTTGGATGAACATGACCCCGTGGTAGTAGAGGCCATTGCCGCTGGATGAAGAGTACCCCGATTGATCAAGCCGGTGGATGAACAGGACCCCATGGAGGGCTAGATGAACAGGACCCCGTGGAGGGCTGGTTGAACAGTAGCCGGTGGTGGGCTGATTGAACAGTAGCTGGTGGAGGGCTGGATGAACAGTAGCCCGTGGAGGGGTGGTTGAACAGGACCCCGTGGAGAGGGTTGGCTGAACAGTAGCCGATGGAGGAGCGGTGGAGGCTGGATGAACAGGAGCCCGTGGATGAGCAGTCGCAAGTGGAGGCTGGAGGAGGTCGACGGTGGATGGACAATAGCCCGTGGAGGCTGGAGGAGGTCAATGGTGGAGATGAACAATATCCGATGGAGTCCCGTTTTGCGGTATGCCACACCCCTCCCGATGAAGAGGACCCCCGTTTCGACCGTAGTGCTCCAACACAAGTCTGTTTCCTCTGTTTTGCGGTACGCCACAACCTTCCCGATCAACAGGACCCCGTTTCCACCATAGGAGGTCTGTTTCCTTCGTTTTGCGGTACGCCAGACCCATCCCAATGAACAGGATCCCGTTTCGACCATGGCCGGTCGAACACAAGGCCGTTTCCTCCATTCTGAGGTACGCCAGGCTTTGTTTCCATCGGCTGTTCCATCCAAGCCGGTTGGCTCCTGATGAATAGCACGTGTTTTGTTGCCTCCCGATGAACACGACGCATTCCGTTGCCTCTCCATGAACACGACGATGACGCAGTTTCTCCATTCCGACCCATCCACAGCCATGTACATGAGCCCTGGCCGTACGTATGCGCGAGTAGGCGTTCGAGACCCCGCTCGTATGTACGTACATGGCCGTATTTACTTTCTTGCACCCTGGCTGCTCTACATACGTGTACATGCTGCGTGCGCGCCTCTACATCGACCAGTATGTACGTACATGTTCGCGACCAGAATGACAACGCTACGTACGCTTCGACCGGGTGGGTCCCGACTGTCAGGCACTTCCTTGCGTGCGAAGATGTAGGTGGTGGGTCCCAGCTGTCAGTGGGGCGAATCATTTGTTTTTTGCCCGTAATACGGACGCACTTCCTTGCGTGCGAAGATGTAGCTGGTGGGTCCCAGCAGTCAGGGGGGAAACATTTTTTTGCGAAATATGGTGGCCCATCCGATGGGTCCCTGCTGTCAGGTGGAGGAATCATTATTTTCCGTGAAATAAGGAGGCACTTCCTTGCTGCGGCTGTGGACCCAACTGTCAGCCTCTGCACGTACAGTACTCTTCCGATGGAAGTCATTCCTTGACCACGTTGACCACGCCTCGGCGAGAGCACCAGGGCAGTGGACGACAACAAGGCCTAGGAAGGGGACGACACGGAGCCAGGGAAGACGCGACAGTGGATGCCCAGGCGGAGAGGAGTATGAGGGTTCACTGGTTTGGCTGCGGTGTGAGGCTTCTGTCGCCGTAGGGCCTGGCTAGCGGTGGGAGTAGTAGGGGGCGGTGAGGCCTCCGCCGCATCACAGCCGGCCACAGGAAGCAGGAGCACGCGGCACGACCGGCACTAGTTTAGGCGGCTGGAGCAACAAGACCAGAGGTTGAAGAAGCACTACCACCGTTGGATGGACATTGTACGGTCACTGGAGCTAGAATCGTTCATATTGACTAAGTTGACAAAGCCCTCCGTCCCCGTCAACTTAGTAGGCCCACAAGTCAGCCTCCCACTATGGAGGGTCCCAGCTAGTAGGGGGAATTCATTTTGTTGTGCGTAATAAGGAGGCACTTCCTTGCATGCGAAGATATAGCTGGTGGGTCCGACCTGTCAGCGGGGGGAACATTTTTTTCGCGAAATGCAGAAGCCCTTTCGGCGGGTCCCAGCTGTCAGGGGGAGGAATCATTATTTTGCACGTAATGATGACCCCCAAGTGTAGGGGATCAATCGTAGTCCTTTCGATAAGTAAGAGTGTCGAACCCAACGAGGAGCAGAAGGAAATGATAAGCGGTTTTCAGTAAGGTTTTCCCTCCAAGCACTGAAATTGTAGGTGATAGATAGTTTTGTGATAAGATAAATAGTAACGAGTAACAATTAATAAAGTAAATAAAGTGCAGCAAGGTGGCCCAATCCTTTATGTAGCAAAGGATAAGCCTGAACAATTTCTAATAATGAGAAAGGAGCTCCCGAGGACATATATTAATTATCATCAAGCTAGTTTTCATCACGTTCATATGATTCACGTTCAGTACCTTGATAATTTAATATGTGGGTGGACCGGCACTTGGGTACTGCCCTAACTTGGACAAGCACCCCACTTATGATTAACCCCTATTGCAAGCATCCGCAACTACAAAAGAAGTATTAAGGTAAACCTAACCATAGCATTAAACATATGGATCCATATCAGCCCCTAACGAAGCAACGCATAAACTAGGGTTTAAGCTTTTGTCACTCTAGCAACCCATCATCTACTTATTACTTCCCCATGCCTTCCTTTGGGCCCAAATAATGGTGAAGTGTCATGTAGTCGACGTTCACATAACACCACTAGAGGAAAAGACAACATACATCTCATCAAAATATCGAACGAATACCAAATTCACATGACTACTAATAGCAAGACTTCACCCATGTCCTCAGGAACAAACATAACTACTCACAAAGCATATTCATGTTCATAATCAGAGGAGTAATAATATGCATAAAGGATCTGAACATATGATCTTCCACCAAGTAAACCAATTAGCATCAACTACAAGGAGTAATCAACACTACTAGCAACCCACAGGTACCAATTTGTGGTTTTGATACAAGATTGGATACAAGAGATGAACTAGGGTTTTGAGAGGAGATGGTGCTAGTGAAGATGTTGATGGAGATTGACCCCCTCCCGATGAGAGGATCGTTGGTGATGATTTCCCCCTCTCGGAGGGAAGTATCCCCGGCAGAATAGCTCCGCCGGAGCCCTAGATTGATTCCGCCAAGGTTCCGCCTCGTGGCGGCGGAGTTTCGTCCCGTAAGCTTGTCCACGATTTTTTCCAGGGTAAAAGCGATGGTATAGTAGAAGATGGACACCGGAGGCCCACCAGGGGGCCCAGGAGATAGGGGGCGCGCCCTATAGGGGGGGCGCCCCCTGTTTCCTGGACAGGGTGTGGCCCCCCTGGTGTATTCTTTCGCTCAGAAATTCTTATTAATTCCAAAAAGTTGTTTCATGGAGTTTCAGGACTTTTGGAGCTATGC
Source organism: Triticum aestivum (assembly GCF_018294505.1). NCBI lineage: Eukaryota > Viridiplantae > Streptophyta > Magnoliopsida > Poales > Poaceae > Triticum > Triticum aestivum. The sequence continues at coordinate 556,063,433 of NC_057801.1, forward strand.
AGAATAGGTTTCCAACGTTTGCTCCTTTTCCAGCTAGAATTCCAGCTGCCGTTATTCCCCCTCTTCATGGTAAACCTTGTAAAACAAGAGAGAATAGCCATAAGTATTGAGATATAATGTGTAATAACAGGCCATAATGCAATAAATATTGATATAGAAGCATGATGCAAAATGGACGTATCAACTCCCCCAAGCTTAGACCTCGCTTGTCCTCAAGCGGAAGCCGAAATCGAAAATATGTCCACATGTTTAGAGATAGAGGTGTCGATAAAAATAAAATACGGACATGAGGGCATCATGATCATTCTTATAACAGCAACATATATAGAATTTATCATATGATTTCTTATGCTTAAGTAACAATCAATTCACAATGTCAAGTATGGTTCAAAAACTTCATTGGGAACTAACAAACTATAATCTCAGTCATTGAAGCAATTGCAATTTATTGTAACATCAGAAAGAGTCAACAATAGAGCTTTTCAGCAAGCTCACATACTCAACTATCTCGTAGTCTTCTAGAATTGCTAACACTCACGCAGTACTTGTGGTTATAGAGTTTCAGTCAGACACTGAGAAAGATAGGGGCTTATTGTGTTTCCTCCCAACATATTCACCTTTAGGTGATGTCAACAATAATAGCCCATGCTAACTTACATCCAATTGGATATATATATCTTTCAAACACGAGGAGCTTGCCAAAGGATAAAATGAAAAAGGGAAAGGTGAGGATCACCTTGACTCAAGCATAAAGTAAAAACATAAAGTAAAAGATAGGCCCTTTGCAGAGGGAAGCAGAGGTTGTCATGTGCGATTAGGGTTGATGCACAAAATCTTAATGCAAAAGAACGTCACTTTATATTGCCCCTTGTATGTGGACCTTTATTATGCAGTCCGTCGCTTTTATTACTTCCACAACAAGTTCGTACAAAGCTTATTTTCTCTGCACTAATAAGTCATACATATTTAGATAGCAATTTTTATTGCTTGCACCGATGACAACTTACTTGAAGGATCTTATTCAATCCATAGGTAGGTATGGTGGACTCTCATGGCAAAACTGGGTTCAAGGGTATTTGGAAGCACAAGTAGTATCTCTACTTGGCTCAAGGAATTTGGCTAGCATGAGGGGGAAAGGCAAGCTCAACATGTTTGGAAGGTCAATGACAATATACTTTAACTGAGATGTCGAAAAACATAAACTACTACGTTGCCTTCCTTGTCCAACGTCAACTCTTTTAGCATGTCATACTTAATGAGTGCTCACAATTATAAAAGGTGTCCAAGATAATATATTTATATGTGAACCCCTCTTTCCTTATCACTTCCTATTAATTGCAACGATGACCAAGGCTACGTTCATCAACTCTCAACAATTTTTATGCCTCATACTTTCTATGTGTGAAGTTATCACTATCCATAAGATCAATATGAACTCTTTTATTCTTTCTACTTTCTCAAGATCAAAGCAACATAGCAAAGCCCTTGACTCAACACTAATCTTTATTATAGGTAGCTCACGGACTCGATTACAAAAAGAGATCACAAAGCAAAACTCAAACTACTTGATATCAAAACTTCAATCTACTAGATCAAGATGCTACTAAAAGGATCGAACTAAATAAAGCGGTAAAGATAAGAGTGTGATGGTGATACGATACCGGTGCACCTCCCCCAAGCTTGGCAGTTGCCAAGGGGAGTGCCCATACCCATGTGATTATTTCTCCTTCTTCATGGTTGGTGTCAAAACCGGCGGATCTCGGGTAGGGGGTCCCAAACTGTGCGTCTCGGCGGATGGTAACAGGAGTCAAGGGACACGATGTTTTTACCCAGGTTCGGGCCCTCTCGATGCAGGTAAAACCCTAATCCTGCTTGATTAATATTGATGATATGGGTAGTACAAGAGTAGATCTACCACGAGATCAGAGAGGCTAAACCCTAGAAGCTAGCCTATGGTATGATTGTTGTTCGTCCTACAGACTAAAACCCTCCGGTTTATATAGGCACCGAAGAGGGTTAGGGTTATACAGAGTCGGTTACAATGGTAGGAGATCTACATATCTGTATCGCCAAGCTTGCCTTCCACGCCAAGGAAAGTCCCATCTGGACACGTGACGAAGTCTTCAATCTTGTATCTTCATAGTCCAGGAGTCCGGCCAAAGGTGATAGTTCGGCTATCCGGACACCCCCTAATCCGGGACTCCCTCAGTAGCCCCCGAACTAGGCTTCAATGACGACGAGTCTGGCGCGTAGATTGTCTTCGGCATTGCAAGGCGAGTTCTTCTCCAAATCCTGTGTACCTGTTGAATAGCGTTCGGCTCCTTATAAATATCGGCTCCTCGGCTTCCACGCCCAATAATGGCCATCTTCCACATGTTGAACGAATGCGAAAGGCCACGGTATTTTTACTTTTACCCCCCTAGCTGCGCAAATGAGCTGCCTATAAAAGAGACAAGGATGTAGATCCGAATCACACCATCCCCCCTTCGCGAGCATTCATCGAAGCGCATCTAACAGAAATCCATTCCATCAAGACAGTCGACGCAGCTCCTCATCTCGCCCAACGAGCTAGTGGCGCTCCAAACCAAGGGGTTTCTTCCCCCAGCCTTCATGGTTCCGGTTCGAGCCGGACTCGCCACCTATAAGGGCGGAAAGCAAGCGGAGAGCGTCCCTAGCCCCTCCAAAGGAGAGCGGGTATGCCTTGTCCCTTATTTGATAAGAGGGCTCGGATCTCCAATTCATCGGTTTCTCTGGGGGCTCCTGGAGTTCTACGGCCTCCAGTTGTACAACCTTACGCCTGCCTCCATTTTGCATATCGTGAGCTTCATGGCCCTTTGCGAGCTGTTTTTGGGCATCGAGGCTCATTTTGCGCTGTGGAAGAAGCTGTTCTGCCTTGTGCCCCATTCTCAAGAGGGGTCAATATATCAAGTGGGCGGAGCCGAACTATGGCGCATCGCTGGGACCAGATATCTATCCGGAACCCCGAAGAAGGCGTCCGAAGAGTGGCCTTCAGAATGGTTTTATATAGAAGATGTCCCCTTGCCTCACTCTGTGCAGTTTAAAACCAAACCGAAAAACCATACCAAAAATAAACCGAACCGAACCGAATTCATGATTTTTATGGTTTCTAGTCTCGATATGGTATGAAATTTTCATACCGTTTTGAATTTCGGTTTTTATGGTATATACCAAAAAACCGAATGGTTAAGTGAATAAACCAAAATAAAAATATATATATTTCTTGAGGCAAACAAGGATACAAGTAGTCATTTTTCTTGTATAAGAATAAAATTTTCTGCAAAGAACATCCATTTTTTTCTTGTAACGTAGTAATTTTTCTCTTGCAAAAATGCTAACCACGTCGTCCATAACCTTTCAAGGCTTGAATTGAGGCATGCATATATACTTATATAAAGTTATATACCATTTGTTTTAAAAAGTATGTGTTTGAATTTATAAGTTTGTAGAATATAGTATGTCATTTTTAAATTCACGTCAACTTTGGTTATTATGGTATATACCAAAACCATACCGAAATAATTTGGTATATACCGAAACCGAACCGTATTTTAATATCATACCGTATAAACCAAAGTATTAATACCGTACAAACCGGAAAACCGTATAAACCGAACCATGCAAACCGAATAAACTGAACGCACAGAGTAAACCCTGCTGGACCCTGTTCGGATCGGCCTCCCTGAGTTCAACGATGCTCCTTTGAAGAAACTCCTAAGCTGGCGTCCACGGAGCCCTCAGAAGGAAAATGACAGGGACGTCCTTTACCTGATGAGCCGAATTAGGTTGTTAGCTCATTCCGGACTGACCATGATTGGGGTCATGGCCACATGCATTATGCGGGGGGTGCAGCCGCTCCAGTATAGAGGCCACCCCATGTGGGATTTCAATGGGGAGGATGATGCCACCCGCTGCGGCCGTAAGGGGTCGGGATCGGTCGCCGATCTGATGAAGATCTTGTCCGCATTGTACAAGGGAGGAGAGGAGGAATTTCTCCGTGTCAATCCACAGGACGGACTTTCTATGTACAATCCTCCAAGCTGGGTAAGCCGACCTTTAGTTTTGCCTATCCGATCCATACTCCCATAGTCAACTATCTCATTTTGTGATTTCGGCGCAGGAACTGCGCCGGGCCGTAAAGGATATGAACAGCCCGCCTCCACAACCCGAGGATCCGGAACGGTTCCTTGATTCGACCTCCCAAGAGGATCCGGACATATCAGTGGAGCTGATCGATGGGGTATTTCACCAACTGAGCATCGATAATGCCTTGGTCGCCATTACGGCCGATTACCCCGGAATACTTCCAGCCTCGCAAGTAACTGAGACTGAAGTCCCAATACTTTGAAAATGACCCATCCGTGCTTTTTTTTGATCACCGTATACCAATGGTGTTTCGCAGGGGAAGTCCTTGAGGCGGAAGGGCGAGCCTACGACGGCTAGTCAACAAGGGACAGCAAGGCCCAACAGGCTGAAAAGAAGTGCAGTCCAGATTGAAACGCCAATGCAATGGTATGGCGTGCCATCTTACTCCCAGGTTTTATTCTCGGGAGGCATACTAATGCTCATGATTTTTCAGGAAGAAGAGTGCTTGCCAGACTATATCCGGAGAGGTTGCCAATCGATCCTCCGCTCGCCAGGCTCCAAAGCCAGGTCCAGAAGCGGAGGCGAACACAAGGCGTGCGTTGGATGCTCCTCCGACATAGGATGCCGACAGGTTATCTGCCACCAATTCTGAGGTGGAGAGTGCCATGAATCACAGGCGTCGCCGGACAGTTCTTCGTGACGCATGTTTCTCCCCAGAGGCATTGGATGCCTTTAAATCGGGAGATGTGCACCTCTGTGCCGCTCAAAATGGTCTAGCCAGAGCCACGGAGTAGTATGTAAAAGACATACGGCTGAGAAAATTTGACAGTTATATATGCCAGTAGCCCTCGAGACTTGAAATAGTTAGAATAACTGATTTAAGGATCATTTATTGTGCAGGATCTTATAGAAAAGAATACCCAACTGTCCCAGGAGCTGGAGGAGTGCAAAGCCCAACTTGAGGCCGCACTAGCCGTAGCGGGGGAAGCCAAAGAGACCCCCTCTGGTAATATATGCTTCAAAAGATAAGTAATTTGTGAAGTGCGGTGTGTGTATAGGTCTGACAATAATATTGCAGATGGCGCCGGGATAGATCCAGACAAGCAACAGCTCATTCGCTGGTTAAAGGCCGGCGAAAATGTGCTTACAAGGGTGAGGCAAGAGAAAAATAATCTCCAAGATGCCAACACCCAGCTGGGTGAGGAACTAAAGGATGTTCGTGCCCAGCTGTCTGACTCCGTTAAGGAGAATCGACGGCTTCGACGCGGCATGTTTAGTAAGTGCTTGAACGAACTTTGAAAAAAGAGTTCAGCGAGGAAGTCGACTAATCAGAGTTATGTCTGTAGGTATGCTCACAGGTCGTCCTGCAGAGGAAATGCCCGGTTCTACGGGTGACCTTCTTCCCGAGCTCTTACAACTGCACGAACGAGTTCGGTAGGTGATGAAAGGTGTCGCCCAGGCCTTCTGGCCATCTGTCTCCCTGCCCGAAGGCCTTGGAGAGCTTGCAGAGAGGCTTCAGGGACCGCGGCGGCGCTTCTGCTTATGGAAGATATCGGCCTGCCGTCAAGGCGCCAGGGAGGCCTGGGCCATGGTGAAGACGCGGTACACGAATGCTGACCCAAACCACATGGCCGAGGTCAGACCTGTGGGGCCCGATGGGAAGGAGATCCTTGTGAGCTTAGTGTACGACCAAGTAGAGTTGGCCGCAAAGTATTCCCAACAGGACTGTAAATTAGACAACCTATTAGATGGCATTGAAGAGGAATACAATCAGTCGAATTGACTATGTAATTTAAGATGACATGTAAATGCCTTCTAGCCGGATTGTAGATCGTTTGTCATAGCGGACCTTTTCGCTTCAACCCCGGGACCCAATAGTCCAGGGTGTCTCCGAATACCCTCGCGATTATATAAGAACCGGGGCATGCGTGGAGACCAGGCGTAGGGGTCATTAGTGCTTTATCAGACAAGTTCCCAACTAGTTATGTTATATTACATGGTTAGTAAGAAACATCTTCCAGGGAGAATAGTTCCGTTAGGGGTTCCTTTCCCTGGGAGGCATGCCCTAAAGTGCATGTCCGGACTGTGAAAAAAGCAGGAAAAACATCTGGGGGCAGATAAATAAATAGGTAAGAAATCGTCTTTTAGTTCACCGACCGAATATTCCCTTAAGAACACTAGCTTTCGGCTTCACCCAGTCTGAGGTACACATCTGGCTGATCCGGCAGTAACAATCGCAGAGGTGCTCCCTTTACCACCTAGTCGAACAATCGGGAACGTAGGGGTAAGCACAAGAGCCAGGCAACCCAGCTTGGCCAAAACTTAAGTCATATCGATGCATATAATGGTGAATGAAAGGTACATGCGGAAGTGTGACACACGTGTTGAGCGTGAAGCCCGTATAAATAAGCTTCTGTTAAAGAAGCCCCCAGGTATAATGAGCGCGGATAGCGTGTCAAGTGTGTGCGAACAAAGCGTGACCGAACCTTCAAATGCTGTAAGAGAAAAGGAGGGAGAAGGAGAGAAACAGAAGACTGCTAATATGTAAAATATAGAAGGAGGAAGGAGACGAACTCAGAATCCGGTGCTAGGCGTAGTATCTTCGGAGGCGGGCTGCGTTCCATGGGTTCGGCTCGAGTCAGTTATCCAATGCGTCTCGCAGACGGTACGCTCCACCGGTCAGGACTTGGTCGATGATAAAGGGACCTTCCCATTTGGGCTTGAGTTTGTCCTTTTTCTTGTCCGGCAGGCGTAGAACTAACTCGCCAACATTGTATGTTTGGCCCGTACTTCTCTGCTTTGATATCTTCGAGCTTGCTGTTGATAGAATGCGGAACGGGCTTTTGCCACGTCACGCTCCTCCTCCAATGCGTCCAAACTGTCCTGCCGATCGAGCTCGGCTTCTCTTTCTTCGTAGATGCGCACGCGAGGTGAGTCATGAATTATGTCGCAGGGCAGAACTGCATTTGCGTTGTATACCATAAAGAATGGTGTAAATCCGGTGGTGCGATTCGGAGTGGTCCACAGCCCCCAGAGTACGGAGTCGAGATCCTCTACCCAGTGCATGTTAGATTCCTTGAGGGACCGCACTAATCTGGGTTTGATGCCGCTCATGATTAGACCATTTGCTTGCTCGACTTGACCGTTAGTTTGAGGGTGATAGACTGAAGCATAGTCGAGCTTGATGCCCATGTTTTTGCACCAGAGTTTGACCTCATCGGTCGTAAAGTTCATGCCGTTATCAGTGATGATGCTATGGAGGATGTTGTAATGGTGTACGACCCCTGATATGAAGTCTATCACCGGTCCGGATTCGGCCGTCTTAACAGGTTTGGCCTCTATCCATTTGGTGATTTAAGGGTCCAACCATGTCAAGCCCCCAGACCGCGAAGGGCCAGGTTATGGGTATAGTTTTGAGGGCGGTGGGTGGCATGTGGCTTTGATTAGCAAAAAGCTGGCAACCAACGCATCGTTGGACTAAGTCCTGAGCATCTGCCCGGGCTGTCGGCCAATAAAATCTTGTACGGAAGGCCTTGCTTACAAGGGCCCGGGCTGCAGCGTGGTGCCCGCCGAGTCCGGCATGAATTTCAGCCAGAAGATTCCGCCCTTCCTCTTCGGAGATACACCTTTGAAGGACTCCGGTTGTGCTTTTCTTGTAAAGCTCTCCCTCATGGACCTTATAGGCTTTAGATCGCTGCACTATGCGGTGGGCCTCGTTTGGTCCTCGGGAAGTTCCTGCCTAGTTAGGTAGGCTAGGAATGGTTCCGTCCATGGGGCAATGACTGCCATTATTACGTGGGCTGAGGATGTTACTTCGTTGGCAGAACCACCAATTGTGTCAGAATGTTCGGTGTCGGGCAGTGCGGTTGGGTCCGGGTTGTTATTTCCGGATTCCCCCTCCCATAGTACGGATGGCTTGAACAACCTCTCTAGGAAGATGTTGGGAGGGACGGCATCGCGCTTTGTGCCAATGCGTGCCAATACGTCTGCTGCCTGGTTGTTATCCCGGGCTATATGGTGAAATTCGAGCCCCTCAAACCAAGCTGACATTTTTAGGATGGTGTTGCGATAAGCTGCCATTTTCGGATCCTTGGCTTCGAAGTCTCCATTTATTTGGGATATCGCGAGGTTTGAATCCCCGCGCACCTCTAGGCATTGAATGCCCATGGAGACTGCCATCCGGAGGCCATGTAAAAGGGCCTCGTATTCGGCTACGTTGTTGGAGTCCGTATACATTATCTGGAGTACGTATTGAACCGTATCTCCGGTTGGGGACGTCAGAATGACGCCAGCCCCCAGACCAGCCAACATTTTGGAGCCATCGAAGTGCATGATCAAGTTGGAATATGCGTTGTACTCTTTAGGGAGTTCGGCTTCAGTCCATTCGGCGACGAAGTCGGCCAAAACTTGCGACTTAATTGCTCGCCGTGGCTTATAGGTTATGTCGAACGGGAGGAGCTCAATGGCCCATTTGGCAATCTGGCCCATCGCGTCGTGGTTGTTTATAATGTCATTAAGAGGTACTTCGGAGGCTACTGTTATCGAACACTCTTGAAAGTAGTGTCGCAGCTTCCGGGATGCCATGAACACCTCGTACGCTATCTTTTGATAATGCGGGTACCGTGACTTGCATGGAGTTAGGACAGTGGACATGTAGTAAACTGGTTTTTGAAGGGGGAACTTGTGTTCGTCCGTTTCTCGTTCGAGAATGAGTACCGCGCTTACAACTTGATGAGTTGCCGCGATATATAATAGCATTGGTTCGCTCATGTTGGGCGCGGCCAGGACCGGGGTTGTTGCCAATATGGCTTTTTTTTCTTCGAGTCCAGTCGTGGCGGCATCCGTCCACTCGAAGTGTTCGGTGCGTCGGAGGAGGCGATAAAGGGGTAATGCCTTTTCTCCCAAACGGGAGATAAAGCGGCCTAGAGCCGCCACGCATCCCGTCAATTTTTGTATTTGTTTGAGGTCGTTTGGGATATTCAATTGTGACAGAGCTCGGATCTTGGCTGGGTTTGCTTCCATTCCTCTACCGGATACAATGAAGCCCAGGAGCTTTCCGGCTCGTACACCGAAAACACATTTTTTCTGGGTTAAGCTTAATGTCATATGTTCAGAGATTATCGAACGTGAGCCTCAAGTCGTCTACTAGAGTTTCGACATGCTTGGTTTTAACGAACACATCGTCTATGTATGCCTCCACTGTTTTGCCGATCTAGTTTGCCAGACATGTCTGAATCATGCGCTGATATGTTGCGCCGGCGTTTTTGAGCCCAAAGGGCATTGTGTTGAAGCAGAATGGGCCGTATGGGGTGATGAATGCCGTTGCGGCTTGGTCGGGCTCTGCCATCTTAATTTGGTGGTAGCCGTAGTATGCATCGAGGAAGCACAATGAATCGTGTCCTGCGGTAGCATCGATAATTTGATCGATGCGGGGGAGGGGGAAGGGATCATTTGGGCAAGCCTTGTTAAGGTCCTTGAAATCGACGCATAGGCGCCATGATTTGTCCTTCTTTGGTACCATCACCAGGTTTGCTAGCCAGTCCGGATGTTTTATTTCTCTGATGAATACAACCTCCAATAGTTTGGCTAGCTCCTCTCCCATGGCCTGTCTCTTGGGTTCAGAGAAACACCGAAGAGCTTGTTTGACTGGCTTGAATCCTTTTAGGATGTTTAGGTTGTGCTCGGCCAGACGGCGTGGGATTCCTGGCATGTCTGAAGGGTGCCAGGCAAAAATGTCCCAATTTTCGCGTAGGAATTCTCGTAGTGCGGCGTCTACATCAGGGTTTAACTGTGCCCCGATGGAGGCTGTTTTTGTAGGGTCCATTGGATGGACTTGGAATTTGACTATCTCTTATCGAGTATCACATCGTCCCTGTTCACCATGGAGCGCAGCGTAGTGAGTTCCTCGGCCGCTAAGGCTTCGGATAGTGCCTCAAGGGCCAGTGCGGCTGTCTTATTTTCGATGCGGAGTGCTATGTACGGGTCACTAGTAAGAGTGATGATTCCGTTGGGCCCGGGCATTTTGAGCTTCATGTACCCGTAATGGGGTATAGCTTGAAAAATTGTGAATGCCTCTCGCCCTAATAGGGCGTGATATCCGCTGCTGAATGGGGCCACTTGGAACGTGACCTCCTCGGACCTGTAATTATCCCGCGTGCCGAACACCACATCCAGTGTGATTTTTCCAGTACAGCATGCTTCCCGACTGGGGATGATTCCTCTAAAGGTTGTGCTGCTTCGCTCAATGCGGCTCCAGTCTATTTCCATTTTTCGGAGGGTTTCCTCGTAAATGAGGTTCAATCTGCTGCCATCGTCCATGAGTACCTTGGTAAGGCGAAAGCCGTCCACTATTGGACTGAGGACCAATGCGGCTGGTGCTCGGGCTGTTTGGAATTTAGGTCCATCACTGGCATTAATGGTAATAGCCATGTCACTCCATAGGTTTATTGTTGCTACTTGGTAGACTTCGGCAAGGCTGCGGAGTGTTCGTTTCTGCATATTATTTGATGCGAAAGTCTCGAAGACTGTTAATACCGTACTGGTATCCTTGGGCTGGTGCTCTAGAGTTAGAAGCTCTTCGCAACTTTTGGCCACCTGTCGTAGTATCCAACATGCTCTAAGGCTATGAGTTGGAGTGGCGCCCTTTGTACTATGAATTTTGCAGGGTCCATTGAGCCATCCTTCCAGTACGGTTCCATGCCCTATAGAGGGTACGACTCAGGGGCCAAGTAGTTTCCGAACTTGGAAGCTTGGGTTCTTGGATGTTGTCCAATGAATCTAGCCCGCTGCCTGACTTTAGGTTCAGGGCTTGAGTAACATCCTCCCCTCCGCGGGAATCCGACATGGAGGGGTCGGGAATCCGGACATAGCTAGTCCTTAAGATAGAAGAAGGGTCGACGTATTGTTCCTCTACCAAAGCATCGTGGTGGCTAACCTGGGGAGAGTTAATCTCTCTTAGATCGGGTTTAGGCCCAATCTGATCGTAGTCTGTAGCGACTCCCAGGGCGGCGATGCGATCCGAGAGCTCGTTTAAGGAAGAGAGCTCCATCGGATCTAACTGCTCGGCGAGTTCCGAGCTAATGTGAAGATTGCTTTCGATGACCCGAGAAGTCATCGTCGGCGCGGCGGCCGGACAGGCGGTCATAAGGAAACCGCCTAGCCGGAGAGTTTGGCCGATAGCCAAAGCTCCTTTAGCAATAGTGCCGTCTTTAAAGACGGGATGAGGCATCCTTCCTGATGGCGACGACACAGAGGAACTCTCAATGAAAGCACCAATGTCGGTGTCAAAACCGGCGGATCTCGGGTAGGGGGTCCCGAACTGTGCGTCTAGGCGGATGGTAACAGGAGTCAAGGGACACGATGTTTTTACCCAGGTTCGGGCCCTCTCGATGGAGGTAAAACCCTACTCCTGCTTGGTTAATATTGATGATATGGGTAGTACAAGAGTAGATCTACCACGAGATCAGAGAGGCTAAACCCTAGAAGCTAGCCTATGGTATGATTGTTGTTCGTCCTACGGACTAAAACCCTCCGGTTTATATAGGCACCGAAGAGGGTTAGGGTTACACAGAGTCAGTAACAATGGTAGGAGATCTACATATCCGTATCGCCAAGCTTGCCTTCCATGCCAAGGAAAGTCCCATCCGGACACGGGACGAAGTCTTCAATCTTGTATCTTCATAGTCCAGGAGTCCGGCCAAAGGTGATAGTTCGGCTATCCGGACACCCCCTAATCCGGGACTCCCTTAGTTGGTGTTATGATCTTCTTGGCGATGATGCCCTTCAGGATACGGTTCTCTTCCTCGAGCTTATTGACTTGTTGTTTGAGGTCCATAATTTCTTTACGGAGCTTGCCCATAACGACCAAAGCTCCTTTTACCCAAGGATGCTACATAGCTTCTGGAGAACAAGTGAAACTCTTTTTCATATTTTCATAAGAAAGAAATCTAGAGTTGGAAGGAGTGACCGAAGTAGGGATAACCAGGCTAGGTAGTTCCCCCATAGTGAATTCTGCTCGGAGATGAGAGGTAACTTCTTGATCCTCCTCCATGGCATCTATTCTTTTCAAATCAGCCTTTATCTCATCCTCCGTTGATGGTCCAAAGTGATAGGCATCGCTATTTGCTCCGGGACTTGGCGTTGGGTGAGACACCCGACTCTCCCCAACTGACTCCTGAGAAGACATCTTGCTTTTATTCTACAACAGGAACAACTCGAAACGAAAACAGAGGATATTTGCGTGATACAGTGGTCAAAACCTTCGGGAATATATATAATGAATTTTTACCGACCAAAATACGTAACGTGCAAGAAAACGGAGTCCAGGAGGCACACGAGGTGCCCACGAGACAGGGGCGCGCGCCCTATAGGGGGGGCGCACCCTCCACTCTCGTGGGAGCCTCGTGTCCCTTTCGGACTACTTCTTTCTTCCTAAAATTCTTAAATAATCCCAAACTGATAAAAATTGCCATTGGAGTTGTTTTGGAGTCGGTTTACTTACCGTACCACATACCTATACCTTTTCGGAGTTTGGAACGTTCTAGAAAGTGTCCCTTATGTATTCCTCAGGGGTTACGGTTTCAATAATATTAGTTTCAACATTGATAGGATTACCTGAAATATAATGTTTAATTCTTTGACCGTTTACCACCCTCGGATTTGTGCCTTCAAAGTTATTGATTTTTATAGCACCAGAACGATTGACCTCCTCGATAACATGGGGACCTTCCCATTTTGAGAGAAGTTTTCCTGCAAAAAATCTTAAACAAGAGTTGAATAATAACACATAATCTCCTACGTTAAACTCACACTTTTGTATCCTCTTATCATGCCAGCGTTTGACTTTTTCTTTGAAAAGCTTGGCATTCTCATAGGCTTGGGTTCTCCATTCATCAAGTGAGCTAATATCAAACAACCTCTTCTCACCGGCAAGTTTGAAGTCATAATTGAGCTCTTTGATAGCCCAATATGCCTTATGTTCAAGTTCAAGAGGTAAATGACACGCTTTTCCATAAACCATCTTATAAGGAGACATACCCATAGGATTTTTGTATGCAGTTCTATAGGCCCATAGTGCATCATCAAGTTTTTTGGACCAATTATTTCTAGATCTATTCACAGTCTTTTGCAAAATTAATTTGATCTCTCTATTGCTCAACTCTACTTGACCACTAGACTGCGGATGATAAGGAGATGAGATTCTATGATTGACATCATACTTAGCAAGCATCTTACGGAAAGCACCATGAATAAAATGGGAACCACCATCAGTCATAAGATATCTAGGGACTCCAAACCTTGGAAAAATAACTTCTTTAAGCATTTTAATAGAAGTGTTATGATCAGCACTACTAGTTGGATTAGCTTCTACCCACTTAGTAACGTAATCAACAGCAACTAAAATATGTGTATAACCATTAGAGGCAGGAAAAGGTCCCATATAATCAAAGCCCCAAACATCAAACGGTTCAATAACAAGATAATAATTCATAGGCATTTCTTGACGTCTACTAATGTTACCTATTCTTTGACATTCATCACAAGATAAGACAAACTTACGAGCATCAATGAAGAGAGTAGGCCAATAAAAACCAGATTGTAGAACCTTGTGTGTAGTTCTATCTCCAGCGTGGTGTCCTCCATAAGATTCAGAGTGACACTTGCATAGAATCTGTTCCTGTTCATGCTCAGGCACACAACGTCTACTAACACCATCTACTCCTTCTTTATAAAGGTGTGGATCATCCCATAAGTAATGTCTTAAATCATAAAAGAACTTTTTCTTTTGCTGGTATGTGAAACTAGGCGGTATAAATTTAGCAACAATGTAATTAGCATAATCAGCATACCAAGGAGCAGTACGAGAAGCATTAACGACCGCTAATTGTTCATCAGGGAAGCTATCATTAATAGGCAGTGGATCATCAAGAACATTCTCTAACCTAGACAAGTTGTCTACAACGGGGTTCTCAGCTCCCTTTCTATCAATAATATGCAACTTGGAGCAAGAGAACCCATCTAATGAGTCTAGGCTTAGCATCTTTCTTTTCCATAAGATATTTAATAGCAGCATGATCAGTGTGAATAATAACTTTGGAATCAACAATATAAGGTCTAAACTTATCACATGCAAACACAACTGCTAAGAACTCTTTTTCAGTAGTGGCATAATTTCTCTGGGCACTATCAAGAGTCTTACTAGCATACTGGATAACATTCAATTTCTTATCGACTCTTTGCCCTAAAACAGCACCTACAGCATAATCACTAGCATCGCACATAATTTCAAAAGGTAAATTCCAATCAGGCGGCTGAACAATAGGTGTAGTGATCAAAGCTTTCTTAAGTACTTCAAATGCTTCTACACAATCATCATCAAAGACAAAAGGAATATCTTTTTGCCATAAATTAGTCAGAGGCCTAGAGATTTTAGAAAAGTCCTTAATGAACCTCCTACAAAACCGGCATGACCAAGGAAACTTCTTATACCTTTTATGTCCTTGGGACATGGCATCTTTTCAATAGCATCAACTTTGGCTTTATCAACTTCAGTACCTCTCTCGGAGATCTTGTGCCCCAAGACAATGCCTTCATTAACCATAAAGTGACACTTTTCCCAATTCAAGACGAGACTAGTGTCTTCGCATCTCTGCAAAACTCGATCAAGGTTGCTCAAAAAATCATCAAAAGATGATCCATAGACTGAGAAGTCATCCATGAATACCTCACAAATCTTTTCACAAAAATCAGAGAATGTAGCCATCATGCATCTTTGAAAGGTAGCAGGTGCATTACATAAACCAAAGGGCATACGTCTATAAGCCAAAGTACCAAAAGGGCAAGTAAAAGTAGTTTTTAGATTGATCCTTCGCTGATACAGGTATCTGAGAGAAACCAGAATAACCATCTAGAAAGCAGAAATGTGTGTGTTTGGATAGTCTTTCTAGCATTTGATCAGTAAAAGGTAAAGGGTAATGATCTTTCTTAGTAGCTTTATTTAACTTACGGAAATCAATTACCATCCTATAACCTGTAATAATTCTTTGCGGGATCAATTCATCTTTATCATTAGGAACAACGGTAATACCTCCCTTTTTAGGAACACAATGAACAGGGCTTACCCATTCACTATCAGCAACGGGATAAATAATACCTGCCTCAAGGAGCTTCAGTATCTCCTTTCTTACCACTTCCTTCACCGTGGGATTTAGTCGTCGTTGAGGATCTCTAACTAGTTTGGCATCTTTCTCCACTGAAATTTTGTGTTGGCATAATGTGGGACTAATGCCCTTAAGATCATCCAGAGTATATCCAATAGCTGCTCGGTGCTTCTTCAGAGTTTTCAATAATCTTTCTTCTTCTTTCTCTGAAAGGTTAGCACTAATAATGACAGGATATAATTCTTTTTCATCAAGATAAGCATACTTGATTATCAGGTAATGGTTTGAGTTCAAACACGGGATCTCCCTTGGGTGGAGGGGGATCCCCAAGAATTTCAACGGGAAGGTTACGTTTCAGCATAGGTTCCTGTTTAAGGAACACCTCATCTATTTCCTCCCTTTCCTTCATAAACATACCGTTTTCATGGTCTAGCAAACATTTTTCTAATGGATCAGTCGGAGGAACAACAATGGAAGCAAGACCAATAATCTCATCCTTACTAGGTGGTCCCTATCACGAGGTTGTCTACTAAACTTAGCAAAATTAAACTCATGAGACATACCATCTATGCCAACGGTGACAGTATTCTTTTCAAAATTAATCTTAGCACTAGCCCTATTCAAGAAGGGTCTACCAAAAATAATGGGACAAAAATCATCTTGTGGGGAACCAAGAACAAGAAAATCAGCAGGGTATTTAACCTTCCCACACAAAACTTCAACATCTCTAACAATCCCAAAGGGTTTAATGGTATCCCTATTAGCAAACTTAATAGTAACATCAATGTCTTCTAATTCAATGGGTGCAATGTCATGCCAAATTTCTTGATATAAAGAATAAGGTATTGCACTAGAACTAGCACCCATATCACATAGTCCATGATAACAATGATCTCCTATTTTAACAGAAATAACAGGCATGCCTATGACAGGTCTACGTATCTTTGTATCAGGTCTAGCAATATTGGCAGTCTCACCACAGAAAGAAATAACATGCCCATCTAAATCCTCATCCAAGAGATCTTTAACCATAGCAATACTAGGTTCAACATTAATTTGCTCAGGAGGTGTGTAAGTCCTAGTATTACTCTTACGAACAACAGTCGAAGCTTTAGCATGATCCTTTATCCTAACAGGAAAAGGAGGTTTTTCAACATAAGTAGTAGGAACAATAGGATCACTATAGGTAATAGTCTTTTCTTCGATTGTAATAGGTGCAACTACTTTCACTTCAATAGGAGGATTATATTTAAACCACTTCTATTTAGGGAGATCAACGCGAGGAGCAAAAGATTCACAGAAAGAAGCTACTATCTCAGAGTCAAGTCCATACTTAGAGCTAAATCCATGGAAAGCATCGGTGTCCATAAAAGATTTAACACAATCGAACTTAGGTGTCATACCTGACTCCTTACCATCATCGGAACCCCAATCTTCAGAGTTGCATTTAATTCTTTCCAATAAGTCCCATTTGAAATCAATAGTCTTCAGCATATAAGAACCAGCACAGGAAGTATCGAGCAGGTTGAGATTATCAAGAGAAAGCCGAGCATAAAAGTTATGAATAATCATTTCCCGAGAGACCTCATGATTGGGGCATGAATATAACATTGACTTAAGCCTCCCCCAAGCTTGAGCGATGCTTTCTCATTCGCGAGGCCAGAAATTATATATGTAATTATGATCACGAAGATGCATAGGATAGAACTTCTGGTGAAATTCCAACTTCAATCGCTTATAATTCCAAGATCTCGTATCATCACATAGCCTATACCATGTCAATGCATCTCCCTTCAAAGATAAAGGGAAGACCTTCCTTATGAAAACATCATCGGGAATACCTGCAAGCTTAAATAATCCACAAACTTCATCCACAAAGATAAGGTGTAAATCAGGATGCAATGTTCCATCTCCTGCAAATGGATTAGCTAGCAGTTTTTCTATCATACCCGAAGGAATCTCAAAGTAAATATTTTCATAAAGCTCAGTAGGTTGAGGAGCAACTCTTTGCTCTTCTGGTTGGGGTGAAGATAGCCCAAACAAGCCCCTCAAAGGATTAGTTTCCATAGTGACAAGTAATAGAAAATTTCAGCACACTATATAAATGTTTCCTTACCAAGTTCCACTCACCAAAAGAGCTACACTCCCCGGCAATGGCGCTAGAAAAGAATCTTGATGACCCACAAGTGTAGGGGATCAATCGTAGTGCTTTCAGTAAGTAAGAGTGTCGAACAGAACGAGGAGCAGAAGGAAATGATAAGCGGTTTTCAGTAAGGTTTTCTCTGCAAGCACTGAAATTGTAGGTGATAGATAGTTTTCTGATAAGATAAATAGTAATGAGTAACAAGTAATAAAGTAAATAAAGTGCAGCAAGGTGTCCCAATCCTTTATGTAGCAAAGGGTAAGCCTGGACAATTTCTAATAATGAGAAAGGAGCTCCCGAGGACATATGGGAATTATCGTCAAGCTAGTTTTCATCACGTTCATATGATTCACGTTCAGTACTTTGATAATTTGATATGTGGGTGGACCGGCACTTGGGTACTGCCCTAACTTGGACAATCATCCCACTTATGGTTAACCCCTATTGCAAGCATCCGCAACTACAAAAGAAGTATTAAGGTAAACCTAACCACAACATTAAACATATGGATCCATATCAGCCCCTAACGAAGCAACGCATAAACTAGGGTTTAAGCTTCTGTCACTCTAGCAACCCATCATCTACTTATTACTTCCCCATGCCTTCCTCTAGGCCCAAATAATGGTGAAGTGTCATGTAGTCGACGTTCACATAACACCACTAGAGGAAAAGACAACATACATCTCATCCAAATATCGAATGAATACCAAATTCACATGACTACTAATAGCAAGACTTCACCCATGTCCTCAGGAACAAACGTAACTACTCACAAAGCATATTCATGTTCATAATCAGAGGAGTAATAATATGCATAAAGGATCTGAACATATGATCTTCCACCAAGTAAACCAATTAGCATCAACTACAAGGAGTAATCAACACTACTAGCAACCCACAGGTACCAATTTGTGGTTTTGATACAAGATTGGATACAAGAGATGAACTAGGGTTTTGAGAGGAGATGGTGCTGGTGAAGATGTTGATGGATATTGACCCCCTCCCGATGAGAGGATCGTTGGTGATGACGTTGGTGATGATTTCCCCCTCCCGGAGGGAAGTGTCCCCGGCAGAACAGCTCCGCCGGAGCTCTAGATTGATTCCGCCAAGGTTCCGCCTCGTGGCGGCGGAGTTTCGTCCCGTAAGCTTGCCCACGATTTTTTCCAGGGTAAAAGCGATGATATAGTAGAAGATGGACACCGGAGGCCCACCAGGGGGGCCAGGAGATAGGGGGCGCGCCCTTTAGGGGGGGCGCCCCCTGTCTCCTGGATAGGGTGTGGCCCCCCTGGTGTATTTCTTTTGCTCAGAAATTCTTATTAATTCCAAAAAGTTGTTTCATGGAGTTTCGGGACTTTTGGAGCTGTGCAGAATAGGTTTCTAATGTTTGCTCCTTTTCCAGCCAAAATTCCAGCTGCCGGCATTCCCCCTCTTCATGGTAAACCTTGTAAAATAAGAGAGAATAGCCATAAGTATTGAGATATAATGTGTAATAATAGCCCATAATGCAATAAATATTGATATAGAAGCATGATGCAAAATGGACGTATCACGTAATAAGGAGGCATTTCCTTGCGTGCGGGCATAGACCCAGCTATCAGCCTCTCCACACACAGTCTACTTCCGAAGGATGTCTTTCGTTGACAACGTTGACTACTCCGTGCCAAGCGCATCCAAGGTGGTGGATGATGGTGAGGCCCTAGACAGCAACGAGCCGTAGATGGGAAGACGCAGGAGTAGAGACGCAAACTGAGAGGTGTACGAGGGTTAACTGGTTCTGGTGCGGTGTGGTTCGGCAGTCGGTGGAGAAGAACATGCGGTGTGGAGGGGTGGAGGGATGGCCTGGCCAACGATGGGTTAGCGCTTCTCAGCAAAGCGTGCTAAGCAGAGCTGCTAGCAGCAGGAGGCGGGAGTATGTCATCCCGGCGGCGTTGGAGTAAGAAGACGAGAGATTGAAGATGGATGCCGGTCGTTGGATGTAAATCCAATGGCTAACAATGTCAGAATCATTTTTTGACTAAGTTGACAACGACTTGAAGGAAATATGCCCTAGAGGCAATAATAAAGTTGTTATTTATATTTCCTTATATCATGATAAATGTTTATTATTCATACTAGAATCGTATTAATCGGAAACTTAGTACATGTGTGAATACATAGACAAACAGAGTGTCACTAGTATGCCTCTACTTGACTAGCTCGTTGAATCAAAGATGGTTAAGTTTCCTAGCCATGGACATGAGTTGTCATTTGATTAACGAGATCACATCATTAGAGAATGATGTGATTGACTTGACCCATTCCATTAGCTTAGCACTTGATCATTTAGTATGTTGCTATTGCTTTCTTCATGACTTATACAAGTTCCTATGACTATGAGATTATGCAACTCCTGAATACCAGAGGAACACTTTGTGTGCTACCAAACGTCACAACGTAACTGGGTGATTATAAAGGTGCCCTACAGGTGTCTCCGATGGTACTTGTTGAGTTGGCATAAATCAAGATTAGGATTTGTCACTCTGATTGTCGGAGAGGTATCTCTAGGCCCTCTCGGTAATGCACATCACTATAAGCCTTGCAAGCATGTGATTAATGAGTTAGTTACGGGATGATGCATTATGGAACGAGTAAAGAGACTTGCCGGTAACGAGTTTGAACTAGGTATTGAGATATAGACGATTGAATCTCGGGCAAGTAACATTCCGATGACAAAGGGAACAACATATGTTGGTATGCGGTTGACCGATAAAGATATTCGTAGAATATGTAGGAGCCAATATGAGCATCCAGGTTCCGCTGTTGGTTATTGACCGGAGATGAGTCTCGGTCATGTCTACATAGTTCTCGAACCCGTAGGGTCCGCACGCTTAACGTTCGGTGACGATCGGTATTATGAGTTTATGTGTTTTGATGTATCAAAGGTTGTTAGGAGTCCCGGATGAGATCAGGGACATGACGAGGAGTCTTGAAATGTTCGAGACGTAAAGATCGATATATTGGAAGGCTATATTTGGACATTGAAAAGGTTCTGAGTGGTTCGGGTATTTATCGGAGTACCAGAGAGTTACGAGAATTCGCCGGGGAGTGTAATGGGCCTTATGGGCCTTAGTGGAGAGAGAGAGGCGCGGCCAGGGCAGGCCGCATGCCCCCTCCCCCTCTAGTCCAAATTGGACTAGGAGGGGGGCGGCGCCCCCTTTTCCTTCTCCCTCTCTCTTCCTTCCTTCTCTCCTACTCCTACTACATGGAAGGGGGGGGGAATCCTACTCCCGGTGGGAGTAGGACTCCCCATGTGGCGCGCCATAGGAGGGCCGGCCCTCCCCCTCCTCCACTCCTTCATATACGGGGGAGGGGGCACCCTATAGACACACAAGTTGATCATTGATCTCTTAGTTGTGTGCGGTGCCCCCCTCCACCATAATCCACCTCGGTCATATCGTCGTAGTGCTTAGGAGAAGCCCTGCGTCGGTACCTTCATCATCACCGTCATCACGCCGTCATGCTGACAAAGCTCTCCCTCGAAGCTCTACTGGATCGTGAGTTCGTGGGACATCACTAAGCTGAACGTGTGCAGATCACGGAGGTGACGTACGTTCGGTACTAGGATCGTTCGATCGTGAAGACGTACGACTACATGAAGTGCATTGTCATAACGCTTCCACTTTCGGTCTACGAGGGTACGTGGACAACACTCTCCCCTCTCGTTGCTATGCATCACCATGATCTTGCGTTTGCGTAGGATTTTTTTTGAAATTACTATGTTTCTCCCAACAGTGGCATCCGAGCCAGGTTTATGCGTAGATGTTATATGCACAAGTAGAACACAAGTGAGTTGTGGGTGATACTAGTCATACTGCTTACCAGCATGTCATACTTTGATTCAGCGGTATTGTTGGATGAAGCGGCCCAGACCGACATTACGCGTACGCTTACGCAAGACTGGTTCTACCGACGTGCTTCGCACACAGGTGGCTAGCGGGTGTAAGTTTCTCCAACTTTAGTTGAATCGAGTGTGGGTATGCCCGGTCCTTGTTGAAGGTTAAAACAACACATAATTGACGAAAAATTGTTGTGGTTTTGATGCGTAGGTAAGAACGGTTCTTGCTCAGCCCGTAGCAGCCACGTAAAACTTGCAACAACAAAGGAGAGGACGTCTAACTTGTTTTTGCAGGGCATGTTGTGAGGTGATATGGTCAAGACATGTTGCTAAATTTTATTGTATGAGATGATCATGTTTTGTAACGGAGTTATCAGCAACTAGCAGGAGCCATATGGTTGTTGCTTTATTGTATGAAATATTGCAATCGCCATGTAATTGCTTTACTTTATCACCAAGCGGTACCGATAGTCGTAGAAGCAATAGTTGGCGAGACGACAACGATGCTACGATGGAGATCAACGTGTCGCAGCGGTGACAATGGTGCTCATGACGATGCTTTGGAGATGGGGATCAAAGGCACAACATGATGATGGCCATATCATATCATTTATGTTGATTGCATGTGATGTTTATCCTTTATGCATCTTATTTTTCTTAGTTCGGCGGTAGCATTATAAGATGATCTGTCACTAAATTTCAAAGTACAAGTATTCTCCCTGAGTATGCACCGTTGCGAAAGTTCGTCGTGCCGAGACACCACGTGATGATCGGGTGTGATAAGCTCTACGTTCACATACAATGGGTGCAAGCCAGTTTTGCACACGCAGAATACTTGGGTTAAACTTGACGAGCCTAGCATATGCAGATATGGCCTCGAAACACTGGAGACCGAAAGGTCGAGCGTGAATCATATAGAAGATATGGTCAACATAGTGATGTTCACCATTGAGAACTACTCCATCTCACGTGATGATCGGACATGGTTTAGTTGATATGGATCACATGATCACTTAGATGATTAGAGGTATGTCTATCTAAGTGGGAGTTCTTAAGTAATATGATTAAGTTGAACTTTAATTTATCATGAACTTAGTCCTGATAGTATTTGCATAACTATGTTGTAGATCAATAGCTCGCGATGTTGCTTCCCGTTTATTTTGATATGTTCCTAGAGAAAAACTATGTTGAAAGATGTTAGTAGCAAGATGCGGGCTGAGCTATTCTCCTCCATCTTGTAGGCAAAGTGCTTCAAGCGACATCAAAAGACCTAGCCCCCATCTATTCCCCGGGATGAGCTAATACAGACGTAGCTTCAAGCGACATCAAAAGGAATTTATGGCACCGTTGCCGGGGAGGATCTTCAACATATGCCAGGTTCCTAATAACAAATCTCATCTCCTTGCAATTTACTTTATTTGCCATTTGCCTCTCGTTTTCCTCTCCCCCACTTCACAAAAAATTGTCGTTTTATTCACCTCTATTTTTTGTTCGCCATTTTCTTGCCGGATCTGTTTATGTGTGCAATTTTGTTTGCCGTTATTATCGTTATGGATAGCTCTTCCTCTATTGCTTGCACTCCCGAGAACAAGGTTCACAACTTTAAACAAAGGAGAGGAGAAAATTTAAAAGATGCTTGGTATAGGATTTGCAATGCTCATAATAGATCTATCCGTAAGCAATCCACTGTTGTTCTTGTCCGTTGGTTTTATGTTGGCATCACCACTTGGTATAGATTCGTCCTTGATACGATTACCGGTGGAAATTTCTTGATGTGTCCTTCTCTTGATGCTTTTAATGCTATGGGAAATTTAGTGGGCTCACCACCTCTCATGACTAATGAAGCAATTTTGGCTCTTGAGCATGTTATGGAAAGACTAGATGCTATTGAAAAGAAAATGCTCACTGAAGATCATATGGAAATTATAGATAAAAAGATGCATAATTTTGCCACCAACATTGGGTCGAAAGCGGGTGATATTTTTAAGTTGTTAAAACAAAAGGGTACCATAAACCATGAAAGAATAGAAGAAAGCCCGTCTGGGATCGATAAATTAGAAGAAAATTTTAATAGTCTAAGCATGGCTTTCAACTCCGCTAAAACTATAGAAAAACTCCCGTAAAGATTGGCAAAGTTACCAAGAACAAGGGTGCAACCTCTAGTAATAGTTACAAAGAAGATTTTAAGATGAGTGGTATTCACCCGAATTTTGTTGAAGTGATGAGAGATCCCTTTTGCAAGTGTGAAATCCTTGAATTTATTCCTAGGAGTGTTGTTATTGAAGAACTTTATGCTAAATCTTTCTAAGTGTTTGATTGAAGAATTGGACAAAGATGACAAAACTTAGATCCTTTTTTTATGCCTAGCTAAGGGCGTAAAACTATAGCGCTTGTTGGGAGGCAACTAAATGAATAAATTTTTTTTCTTTTTTTTTCTTTCTGTTCTTGAGTGTTAGCGCAATTATGCTACTGTTATGATTGTGTTTTAGTTAGTGTTTGTGCCAAGTAAGGCCTTTACGATCTTCTTGGGTGACAGTTATTTGATCTTGCTGAAAATAGAAACTTTTGTGCTCACGAAAATAATTCTCAATTTTTACTAGATCATGATAAAATACCAATTCCAATTGAAGTAGATCTATATACAAATTTCTCAAGTCGTCCTAATTTTTTAGAATATTTGTAGTTCCAGAAATTTTCAAAATAGTTAGATTGCTACAGACTGTTCTGTTTTGACATATTCTGTTTTCTTTGCGTTGTGTGCTTATTTTGATGGCTCTATGGTTTTCTTTGATGAGTTTTTGCCATAGAAAAGTTGGAATACAGTAGATATAATGCAAAAACAAATATGAATTGGTTTGGTAGAGTACTTATAGTAGTTATTTGCTTTCTTACACTAACAGATCTCACGAAGGTTTTGTTGAGTTTTGTGTGATTGAAGTTTTCAAGTTTTGGGTTATCTTACGACGGATGAAGGAATAAAGGATATAAGAGCCTAAGCATGGGGATGCCCTAGCATTCCAAGCTATTATCCAAAGATGAGCAACCAACTAAGCTTGGTGATGCCCCCGAGTGGCATCCCCTATTTCTTCTGAAGACCATCGGTATTTTACTCGAAGCTATATTTTTATTCGTCACATAATATGTGTTTTGCTTGGAGCGTCTTGTATGATATGAGTCTTTGCTTGTTTTATTTTGTGTTTTAAGTCTTGATCTGTAACATCCCAATTTCCAATTTGGATGTTATACATAGGTCATCATATGCATATCATATTTTATTTGCTTTTGGTTGTGATCCTAGAAATCTTAAGCAACTCAAGGACCCAAGGAGAGTTGGAAATTTCATTTATTTTCATATTTGAATTTTTCTCAAATTTGAAAAGAAGATCAATTTGATTTTAATATTTTTCCCTCAAATTATTTCCAATATTTAAAATAAGAGAGAGAAGATAATATGACTTCTTCAAAAGAGAGGAATATTGGAGAAGAAATGTTAAAAATCAAATTTATATTTTATTTGAATTAGAAAAATATGCATTTTTTGAAAAATTGTTTCTGGTGTTCTAAATATGCCAGAAAAATGTTCATTATGTTCTAAATATTAGGTTTAGACGATGAAAATTGTTTCTGGTGTGTTTTTAGAATTTTTTATATATTTTATTAGGATTTTTTTTCTTCGGATGAAATTTTATTTAAAAAAAACTTCTTCCCGCCCGACTGGGCCGAAGGCCCAGCCGAGCAGGCCGCGGTCCAGCACCACGCCCGCATCGCCCCCGCCGCCGCACGCCTCCTGCTGCCGTCGCCGTGTCCGGCTCGGACACACGCTGCCGCGCCCTCTCGCCCAAGGCAGCGCCCCGACCCCTTTAAAGCCGCCCGCCTCGCTGCCTCCTCCTCCTCACCTCGTCCCGAGCCACGCTGCTAGCCACCGCCGCAAGCCGACGCACTCCGCCGCCCCGCCGCGGCTGCCCCACCCGACCCCGCGCGGCTGCCGCCAGAGCCGCCGCCGCGGCGTCCGCCGAAATTCGCCTGCGATCCGCCGGTTTCTAGATATAAAACCTAGATCGGTTTTTTTCGGTTTTCTCAGTTTCTTCCAGTTTATTTTTAGGGTTAGGGTTTTTCTCGGTTTATTTCCGATCTATTTTAAATAGCGAGTGTTCTCTGTCAAGTTCATTTTAACGAACACGTACATTCGTTTGGTTCTGTTAGCAAACGTTCGTTCAGTTTTTCTTTTTATTTTATTTTCGGCTAGGGACCTATCTGCAAATACTTTTCTCACAGATTAGTTCCTGATCTTTAAACCATCGCAACTTTTTGCTCGTTCGTCCAAATCCAGTGAAACCAACGCCAAGATCTTCATATTGTTTCCCTCTTTCCAGTTAATCAACTAGAACATGATTTTGACAATTTAAAGTTTGGTTTCAAGCAGATTTGAATTCGAGCTTGTTTTGATCGTAGTTTGAGTTTCGTAGCTCTGATTTGATTGATTCTTTTTGCAAATCAAAGCTCTTCAGTTGAACTTTCAGTTTGGATCTTGTTTTTTTAGTTTTACCCATGCATATTATGCTTTAGTGCTTATGTATGTTATTGTTGTTCACGATAGAGTTTCTGGAGTGCGAAGCATGCTACTACGAGTCACTAGGGTTTTCAGATCGTCAGCAAGGCAAGTAACACTTTGATCATGCCCTTTATTACCCAGTTTTTATGCATTAGTTTTCAATCCTCAAACACTGCATGGTTAGGAATTGAATACTCGTGGGTATTGGGAAGTAGTTGATGAGGTAGAACCTATTGTCTCTCATTCAAACCCTGGGAGTTACTTCTATGTTATGCTTATACTATGCTACGCTATGCTCGTAGACGTGGTTGGGTTTGAGTGATCCATGATAGATGTGAGAGTTTTAATTAATGGTTGAACTTAAGGTGGCTACTTTAGTACACATCTGGGTGGATTGGTTGAGGCACCCTGAGCACCCAGTGGTTGTCTGGGAACCTGGAGCAATCCAGCATTGTCCTGGGATATCTAGGAGTACCCATGTGATCATCCTACGGTTTGCCACCCAGGCTCAAAGGGATCATAAGAATATTCATGCTGGAAACTTTGGTGTGCAGCCACAAGCCATTATGGGCTCTGTCATAGTTGAGTATATTGTGTGAACTCTTTCAGTGGTAGACTAGCAGATGTAGGGGATGTAGGTGGTACTGTCTACCCAGAGTAAAGAGTTAATGCTTCTGAAAGACTGTGTCTCGGTCATCCGTTTTTCAAACATCATGTAGTGCGAGAAATCCAACGGAGGAGATCGAGTCTTGTGGGGAAAAGTGCGCAAACCTCTAAAGAGTGTATAAACTAATCATGGTTAGCCGCGTCCCCAGTTATGAATGTAACGCCCCAAGACCGACGCTTCAGAAGACTTCCATATTTTTGTGATCACTGTGTGTTTCCGTTGTGCTTGCTCTTTTATTTTTTTTGCATTGCATCATGTCATCATGCCAGCATGTCATTTAATTTTTAAAACCTCAACTAAATAAATTGCATAGATCTTTTGATCTATTTAAATCGAGGGAATCCACAGGGTGACTTCTCTTTATAACATATCCTCCCAATATTAGGGAGCGATATTAAATATTTCTTTAATTTGGAAATCACCATAACACACGTGGAAAATAAATCCCATGCCTTTTCTGCTCCGAGTTGACCTCAAAACCTTGTCAATAATTCTTTCTTTGTTTATCGGAGCCCCACCAAAAATCTCAACATTTTTGGACACTTCTAAAACCTTGTCCTAGTTCAAACCATTTGAATTAAATTCAAATGAGTTTGAATTCAACTTCACGCCCATGCTCACTTTCTATTTTTCTTGGAACAAGCGCATTATGCGAGTCCGGGGAAATAATCCCCATGCCCAAATTCTATCTCTACCTTCATTTCTTCTTCTTTTTCTTCCTTGTCATTTTTCTGTTTTTGGGAGAGAGAAGAAGGAGAGCAGCCGCAACTCGGCCTGTTCCCAGCAGGCCACGAGGCCCAACCAGCGGCCCAACTATCCCTCCTAAGCCCAGCTGCGCCTATCTAACCCTAGCCTGATCGAATCCCCCCTCTCGCTTCCCCTGCTCGATCTCTCCAGCGCCGCCAGGAGCCCGATCCCCATTTTCCTCCACTCGATGCCTTCTCTCCCCCTCAATCCCCATCTCCTCCTCGCGCCAGCCACCCGCAACTCGCCGGCTACCCCAGAGCCGCGCAGCTCCTTCCTTCCCCTCGTCGACCTCCTCGAGGCCGACCCCGCGCGTTGGCGCATCGACGACCTCCGCGTCGCCCTTGCCGTCGGCGTCCCATCCGTGCCACCTCGCCAAGTCCCCGTCGCCCGAGCGCTCGAGGAGAGGAGCTCCTCGAGCACCTGCGCCCTCATCCGTCGTCCTCCGCGCCCAGCAGGAGCCCCGCGCTGCTCGTCCCCTCCATTTTGGCTGGAGTTCGTTGGAGCCCAGCACCGGCCACCTTGCACCCGCGAGGACCACCACCTCCAGCGCGCCTCAAGCCTCCTCCTGTGCGCCTCCACCCTGGTTCCAGCCTCGACGACCCATCCCCGACCTCCTCGTGTGCCGCCTCACCAACAACAGCCGCGCGGCCCGTGTGGCTTCGCCTCCCGCAACCCCGCGACGCCGCCTCGCCCTTGTCCCCCGTCGCCTCACTGCCGCCTTCGTCCGCTGCTGTCCACCTCCCGCTCGTGCCCAAGGACCGAGTGCCTCCACCTTGGCCCGGCAGCCCCACCTTGCTCATGGTTTGCCGCTACCTAAACCATCTCCGGCCAGGGCTCCTTTGCCTCCTTGCTACTGCCACTCGAGGCCCTGGTGTTGCTTCGTTTTGGATCGTCAAGACCGACTGCACCTGCTGATGTGTCAAGTACATTGGAACGTCTACACCTTCGTGGATTTCACCAAGTTCACCGGATGCCTAGTACGACTACAGGACCGGAACGCCAACTACGTGGATACGCCAAGTTCTGCTTCGAACATGTACGGCTACACGACGTCCCGTGAACGCCTACTTCCACTACCGTCGCCACGTGAACAACTACTTCGACGACGTCCGTGAACCACTACTTCCACTACCGTCGCGAGAACGACTACTTCCACTACGACCCGTGAACGACTACTTCCACTACGAACTCGATCCGCCCGAAATGCACGCTTCGAAGGTATAACGCCGAGACGATGCCCGTGAACGAATGCATGTTATATGAGATGAACAGTAATTTGCATCGTGCCCGTTTGTTTCGTGCATGTTCCTCCTCGTTTGCCATGCTGTCGACCCGTGGGAACCCGGTAACCGCGAGCACCCCACCATCTTGCATGACTCGCTCACACTCACTTCCTTTTGCACCGGTATCTCCATGAGCTACCGGAACCGATATGTTGCCGTGGCATCATTTTCGGATTCGTTGTCGTGGCACCCGTTTTGTTCCGCCATAGTGACCAAATGCTTCATAACATGTTCATGTCAACATTTTCATAAAATTGCATAATACTTGCATATGTCATCCGCATCATGATAACAACAATTAAAATGTTTAAAATTGTTGTTGCATTAAATTGCTAAATAACATGGGGATTTTCCGGAAGTGTTGTTTGTGTTCCGGCCTCATTTAAATTTGCCTAAATAGTTAGTTTACTTATGTTTCACCTTTTGCCATGTTTATAACCACATGTAATATTGTTGTGTTCCTAAACAAGAGAGAACTAAATAATTGATGTGGTGTTTCGTCAATATGCAACTCGTTGCATATTGAGCTCTACTTAACTTGTAGTGTTGTTTGTGCATATTGCCATGCCATGCCTCATTAAACCAGACATGCATCATACTTGATCGTGTATCATGCCATGATTATGCTTGTGTGTTTACCATGTTGTTTGCTTCTTTCCGGTTTGCTTCTCTTGTTAGCTTCGGTTTTGTTCCGGAGTTGTGAGGATTTGTTCGACTATGTTCGTTTGTCTTCTTCATGGACTCGTTCTTCTTCCTTGCGGGATTTCAGGCAAGATGACCATTACCCTCGCTATCACTTCTATCTTTGCTTGCTAGTTGCTTCGTTCTATCGCTATGCTGCGCTACCTATCACTTGTTTACCATGCCTCCCATATTGCCATCTCAGCTTCTAACATTTTCACCCTTCCTAGCAAACCATTGATTGGCTATGTTACCGCTTTGCTCAGCCCCTCTTATAGCATTGTTAGTTGCAGGTGAAGTTGAAGATTGCTCCATGATGGACAGGATTATGTTGGGATATCACAATATCTCTTATTTAATTAATGCATCTATATACTTGGTAAAGGGTGGAAGGCTCGGCCTTATGCCTGGTGTTTTGTTCCACTCTTGCCGCCCTAGTTTCCGTCATACCGGTGTTATGTTCCCGGATTTTGCGTTCCTTACGCGGTCGGGTGATTTATGGGACCCCCTTGACAGTTCGCTTTGAATAAAACTCCTCCAGCAAGGCCCAACCTTGGTTTTACCATTTGCCTACCTAAGCCTTTTTTCCCTTGGGTTCTGCAGACTCAAGGGTCATCTTTATTTTACCCCCCCGGGCCAGTGCTCCTCCGGGTGCTGGTCCAAACCGAGCGATGTCCGGCGCCCCCTGGGCAACCAGGGTCTATGCCAACCCGACGTCTGGCTCATCCGGTGTGCCCTGAGAACGAGATACGTGCGACTCCTATCAGGATTTGTCGGCACATCGGGCGGCTTTGCTGGTCTTGTTTTACCATTGTCGAAATGTCTTGTAAACCGGGATTCCGAGACTGATCGGGTCTTCCTGGGAGAAGGTATATCCTTTGTTGATCGCGAGAGCTTATCATGGGCTAAGTTGGGACACCCCTGCAGGGTTATAAACTTTCGAGAGCCGTGCCCGCGGTTATGTGGCAGATGGGAATTTGTTAATGTCCGGTTGTAGATAACTTGACACTTGACTTAATTAAAATGCATCAACCACGTGTGTAGCCGTGATGGTCTCTTCTCGGCGGAGTCTGGGAAGTGAACACGGTCTTAGTGTTATGATTGTGCGTAAGCAGTTTCAGGATCACTTCTTGATCACTTCTAGCTTCACGACCGTTCCGTTGCTACTCTTCTCGCTCTTATTTGTGTATGTTAGCCACCATATTTGCTTAGTGCTTGCTGCAGATCCACCTCATTGCCCTTTTCCTACCCATAAGCTTAAATAGTCTTGATCTCCCGAGTTTTGAGATTGCTGAGTCCTCGTGACTCACCAGATACTATCACAACAGTTGCAGGTGCCGATGATACCAGTGCAGATGATGCAACCGAGCTCAGATGGGAGCTCAACGAAGATCTTGGTCGTTGCTATGTTTCGTTTCATGTTGATCAGTAGTGGAGCCCAGTTGGGACGATCGGGGATCTAGCAGTTGGGTTATCTTCTTTTCTTTTGGCTTCGTCCGTAGTCGGACTATGTGTGTGCCCTGAATGATGTATGAATTATATGTTCATTGTGTGAAGTGGCGATTGTAAGCCAACTCTTTATCCCAGTCTTGTTCATTACATGGGATTGTGTGAAGATGACCCTTCTTGCGACAAAACCACAATGCGGTTATGCCTCTAAGTCGTGCTTCGACACGTGGGAGATATAGCCGCATCGTGGGTGTTACAAGTTGGTAATCAGAGCCATCCCCGACTTAGGAGCCCCCTGCTTGATCGAATCACTGGCGTTGTTGAGTCTAGAACAAATATGTTTTGAGTCTTAGGATTATATATATCGGAGAGTAGGATTCTTTTTACTCCTCAGCCCCTTCGTCGCTCTGGTGAGGTCTCCTGACGTAGATGTTTTGACTTTCCTCTCCTCAAATTTCACTAAAAAAAATTTAGGATCACGCGGGTATCTTGGGATCGTTCCGATATTCTTATGACGAGAACATTGTTCTTGGTGCCTCCTGACATTTAGGGGTTGTGGCAGTGTCCCAGGGATTTGAGCTCCGAGGTGTTGTCGTCATAATTTTATCGTTGCAGTTCTGGAATACCTGAGTTTTGCCGACATCGAAAATCTTTTTTATGCAGTTGTTGGTGAGATAACCTCGACGTCACCCAGTACTGGGGAGTTCGGGAGTATTGCCATAACTTGTATAACGGATGCTTTTCGAAGGTTGAGGTACACGATTTCCGAAGGTTTCTTGGTTATGTGTTGACGGATGGATACAGCTTGGATGTAGGGATTGTTAGTTTTGGGTGAGATATATATTGCTTCCCCTGTATCCCAAACACCAGATTGCATAACCAGAAAGTTTCGGGAGTTTTATAGGTGGGAATTCAAGTAGCTCTTAGAATATCTTTCCGACAGATGCATGATATGAGATTGGGGTTCGACGTCTAGTGGTCCGCCTATCCACGGTCGTTTTTTACAGTGGTCTCATTGTGTCTTAAAGAATCCTTGGATATGCCGATTCGGGGACACTTCGTATGTCATGTGCACTGCCTTGTACATGATGGTGCTGTACGATCGAGCCCGTGTGGGCCCCACCACGAAAACTTCGGACGAAATCTCTATCATATGTTTGTTTCCGGCTTATTCTGTAAGCCAAATCCTTTGTTTTGTTTTATTTGTGGTATTCGAGTTGCTTCGAAGTCAAATGTTGAATCCATACTTTTCCAAAATGGTGTTCTCATGATTCTATGGGAGTGCTAATCCTTCTTGATCATTGAGGTTGTCATGTTAATTCTTTTCCAACCGGCGTGCTTCTCTTCAAGTGGATTCGATCATTTTCAACATCCTCAAGATCAATTCTAAGTTTTCTCAATGGTGTTTGTTTCGTTTGTCCCAAGTTGTCTTTGTTTTTCCCCGCCCTCCCACCCTTTTCTTTAAGGACTCAGTTATTTTAATCAAGTATCCATTTATTCATGTGAAGGCTCTTCATTCTTTTCTTTCAATGTTCTTATCCGGTGATTTCCCATGAAGATGCTCAACAGCTTCAAGTTCATCATCCTTCGTTGTTGTTTCTTCTTTGGTGGTTCCAAATCAAGCTTGTGATGTTGATCATACTCTTTTCCTTGTTTCAAATGCTTTCTCGTGCCAATGCACCTCTTAATCATTCACTTCTCGCTATTCATTTGTTCCGGAGTGCTTAAGATTTTCTCAGGAAGATTTGTGTTTCCATTCTCAATCCGTTCAAGTTACTTTGAGGTTGTTATCTCATTTAAGCCATTTATTTCAACCAGTGCAATCTCTCTTGTCAAGCAATCTTTTCAACGGTGTTTTCTTTTGAGTGGGCCCTAACCCACATGTCTTTTCCCAGGATCTTACCTGACTCTTCTAATTTATCCGGAGCGATTCCCAAAGTCTTTCGAAGTTTGACGTAAGAATGAATTTTCATCGGTCACGTGCCTTCTCCAAGATCGCTTTCAAATTATTTTTCATTGTTGGCTCAACCTCCTTGTTTTTTCATTCTCCCGGAGTATCTCAACAATTCATGGTGGTGTTTCTCGTCGTCATTCTCGAATTTTGAAGACCGAAGAAGAATTCGTCTTAAATCCTTACCCGTTCTTCCAGAGATTCATGGTTCTAGCTTCATGCCATCCTCATAATTGTTTTTGATTGTGACAATTCTTTTCTTACCATCCGGAGCATTTCATGAGTTGTTTCCATTTCTTTCCTCCGAAGGCCATCATGTCATAATTCTTCATTCTCAGCGTGTAGCAATCATTCTCCAAATCTTACCGGTGCATCGTTCAAATACCCTCTAATCAGTTCATGATCTCTTCGTTCTCATGTATCTAAATCCCCTCAAGTATCTTCATTCGTTTTCCAATTCTTCCCGGTGAATTGTGCCTTTGCTACTTTCATTTTCAATTCTTACGGTGGTTCGTTCAAGATTTCACTTCCTTCGTTATCATATTAATTCATTCGTTGTTTCCAAATCCCACCGGTGGTTACATCAATACCTTCTCAAGTTTGCGCTATCTCTATCCTTAATCCCTCAAGAAGAATAAGTAGTATGCCAAATCTGTTGCTTGTCATCAATTAAATTGGTGAAGGATACGCATAATGTAATTCTTATTATTGTTTCAAGTGATCTAGTTTCTTCTTTCCAGAGTTGTTCATCATGTCATATTTCTCGGTTCGAGATACTTCATCTTTTCATTTCCGGAGTTCCAAGTTTTCCGCATTATCTCATCGCGAAGCTCCATCTAAATCATCGCAAGGCTTCACCTTGTGTTTTCAACTTCTCTTTCTTTTTATCATCCTTCTATTACCGGAGCTCTTCATGGAGGCTCTACATGATGGTTCATCAAGGATTCCTTTCATTCTCGATTTGTTCTTCAAGATTTCTCTTGAAGTTAAGATCAGCCAAGCTATACTCTAAAATAAACATGGTGTTCAACACACATTTTGTTTTGGGGAGTTCAAGTATTCTTCTTCTTGCATTTCGAAGTGCAATTCCTTCTACCTTATCTTCGAGATGGCGTTATATCATTCTTGACAATTTCCATTCATGTTTCATGAGTCACATGTTGTCAAGAATGAGGTACTCTAAATCCATTAATCCCTCCATTGGAGTTATCTTGGTAAAGATTTCACCTAAAGCCTTCCCTAAGGAATGTTACTATTATGGTGTTTATCAAGGATCCAAGTTTCCTCCTATCCTCTCGATGAAAGAAGTTTTCATCTCTTCGTTGCTCTCAAGCAATAAATTGTTTTTCGTTAGTGGCCGTTTGTCACCTCATAATTTTGAGTTGTCTTCCATAAGCCCACTACAAGCTTATTCGTTTCGTTGTTGGTTTTCCAACAACTCCGTTGTAACCTTCTTGGAAGGGTGCTTTCCAAGCTCAATTGTGGCAGAAGTTGGCATTTTCTTCTCCATTCTGTATTCAAATGATCTATCTTCTATTCTTTCTTTCGGAGGCATTGTGATGTTGCTCTCTTCGCTCATCATCTCGAATTGTGAAGATCATGTTACTTTCTTGCTTATCCATTTAACTGGAGTGTTGTGTCTTCTATTCAAGTTCTTTTCATATTATCAACTCATGCGTCTCTTTCAACCGAAGTGCTGTCCGAATTTGATCTTGCCTTGTTCCTTGTTTATCTCGTTTCAACCAGAGTGGTTTCAATTCCTTCTTGTCCATTGTGCTCGTCATTCATAGCTTTGCAACCCCCAAGGTTCACATGGTGTTCCTTGTTTCTATTTTCTACCGCAGTGCTCTCAATTGTGTTCAACTCCATTGTGTTCTTTCTTTCAACTTTTCAACCTCTCAAGGTTCTTTGGTTTCACTCATTGGTCGAAGAAGCAACTTAGTTTTACCTCTTCTCTTCCTCTTCCATTTCTCTCCGGTGCCATCCTAGATCTCGGGACGAGATCCTCTTGTAGTGGTGGAGTGTTGTAACGCCCCAAGACCGACACTTCAGAAGACTTCCATATTTTCGTGATCACTGTGTGTTTCAGTTGTGCTTGCTCTTTTTTTTGCATTGCATCATGTCATCATGCCAGCATGTCATTTAATGTTTAAAACCTCAACTAAATAAATTGCATAGATCTTTTGATCTATTTAAATCGAGGGAATCCACAGGGTGACTTCTCTTTATAACATATCCTCCCAATATTAGGGAGCTATATTAAATATTTCTTTAATTTGGAAATCACCATAACACACGTGGAAAATAAATCCCATGCCTTTTCTGCTCCGAGTTGACCTCAAAACCTTGTCAATAATTCTTTCTCTGTTTATCGGAGCCCCACCAAAAATCTCAACATTTTTGGACACTTCTAAAACCTTGTCCTAGTTCAAACCATTTGAATTAAATTCAAATGAGTTTGAATTCAACTTCATGCCCATGCTCACTTTCTATTTTATGCGAGTCCGGGGAAATAATCCCCATGCCCAAATTCTATCTCTACCTTCATTTCTTCTTCTTTTTCTTCCTTGTCATTTTTCTGTTTTTGGGAGAGAGAAGAAGGAGAGCAGCCGCAACTCGGCCTTTTCCCAGCAGGCCACGAGGACCAACCAGCGGCCCAACTATCCCTCCTAAGCCCAGCCACGCCTATCTAACCCTAGCCTGATCGAATCCCCCCTCTCGCTTCCCCTGCTCGATCTCTCCAGTGCAGCCAGGAGCCCGATCCCCATTTTCCTCCACTCGATGCCTTCTCCCCCCTCGATCCCCATCTCCTCCTCGCGCCAGCCACCCGCAGCTCGCCGGCTACCCCAGAGCCACGCCGCTCCTTCCTTCCCCTCGTCGACCTCCGCGTCGCCCTTGCCGTCGGCGTCCCATCTGTGTCGCCTCGCCAAGTCCCCGTCGCCCGAGTGCTCGAGGAGAGGAGCTCCTCGAGCCCCTGCGCCCTCATCCGTCGTCCCCCGCGCCCAGCAGGAGCCTCGCGCTGCTCGTCCCCTCCGTTTTGGCTGGAGTTCGTTGGAGCCCAGCACCGGCCGCCTTGCACCCGCGAGGACCACCACCTCCAGCGTGCCTCAAGCATCCTCCTGTGCGCCTCCACCCTGGTTCCAGCCTCGACGACCCATCCCCGACCTCCTCGTGTGCCGCCTCACCAACAACAGCCGCGCGGCCCGTGTGGCTTCGCCTCCCGCAACCCCGCGACGCCACCTCGCCCTTGTCCCCCGTCGTCTCACTGCCGCCTTCGTCCGCTGCTGTCCACCTCCCGCTCATGCCCAAGGACCGAGCGCCTCCACCTTGGCCCAGCGGCCCCACCTTGCTCATGGTTTGCCGCTACCTAAACCATCTCCGGCCAGGGCTCCTTCGCCTCCTTGCTGCTGCCACTCGAGGCCCTGGTGTTGCTTCGTTTTGGATCGTCAAGACCGACTGCACCTGCTGATGCGTCAAGTACATTGGAACGTCTACGCCTTCGTGGATTTTGCCAAGTTCACCGGATGCCTAGTACGACTACAGGACCAGAACGCCAACTACATGGATACGCCAAGTTCTGCTTCGAACATGTACGGCTACACGACGTCCCGTGAACGCCTACTTCCACTACCGTCGCCACGTGAACAACTACTTCGACGACGTCCGTGAACCACTACTTCCACTACCGTCGCGAGAACGACTACTTCCACTACGACCCGCGAACGACTACTTCCACTACGAACTCGATCCGCCCGAAATGCACGCTTCGAAGGTATAACGCCGAGACGATGCTCGTGAACGAATGCATGTTGTATGAGATGAACCATATGTTTGCATCGTGCCCGTTTGTTTCATGCACGTTCCTCCTCGTTTGCCATGCCGTCGACCCGTGGGAACCCGGTAACCGAGAGCACCCCACCATCTTGCATGACTCGCTCACGCTCACTTCCTTTTGCACCGGTATCTCCGTGAGCTACCGGAACCGATATGTTGCCGTGGCATCATTTTCGGATTCGTTGCCGTGGCACCCGTTTTGTTCCGCCATAGTGACCAAATGCTTCATAACATGCTCATGTCAACATTTTCATAAAATTGCATAATACTTGCATATGTCATCCGCATCATGATAACAACAATTAAAATGTTTAAAATTGTTGTTGCATTAAATTGCTAAATAACATGGGGATTTTCAGGAAGTGTTGTTTGTGTTCCGGCCTCATTTAAATTTGCCTAAATAGTTAGTTTACTTATGTTTCACCTCTTGCCATGTTTATAACCACATGTAATATTGTTGTGTTCCTAAACGAGAGAGAACTAAATAATTGATGTGGTGTTTCGTCAATATGCAACTCGTTGCATATTGAGCTCTACTTAACTTGTAGTGTTGTTTTGCATATTTCTATGCCATGCCTCATTAAACCGGACATGCATCATACTTGATCGTGCATCATGCCATGATTATGCTTGTGTGTTTACCATGTTGTTTCCTTCTTTCCGGTTTGCTTCTCTCGTTAGCTTCGGTTTTGTTCCGGAGTTGTGAGGATTCGTTCGACTACGTTCGTTTGTCTTTTTCATGGACTCGTTCTTCTTCCTTGCGGGATTTCAGGCAAGATGACCATTACCATTGATATCACTTCTATCTTTGCTTGCTAGTTGCTTCGTTCTATCGCTATGCTGCGCTACATATCACTTGTTTACCATGCCTCCCATATTGCCATGTCAGCTTCTAACATTTTCACCCTTCCTAGCAAACCATTGATTGGCTATGTTACCGCTTTGCTCAGCCCCTCTTATAGCATTGTTAGTTGCAGGTGAAGTTGAAGATTGCTCCATGATGGACAAGATTATGTTGGGATATCACAATATCTCTTATTTAATTAATGCATCTATATACTTGGTAAAGGGTGGAAGGCTCGGCCTTATGCCTGGTGTTTTGTTCCACTCTTGCCGCCCTAGTTTCCGTCATACCGGTGTTATGTTCCCGGATTTTGCGATCCTTACGCGGTCGGGTGATTTATGGGACCCCTTGACAGTTCGCTTTGAATAAAACTCCTCCAGCAAGGCCCAACCTTGGTTTTACCATTTGCCTACCTAAGCCTTTTTTCCCTTGGGTTCTGCAGACTCAAGGGTCATCTTTATTTTACCCCCCCGGGCCAGTGCTCCTCCGGGTGCTGGTCCAAACCGAGCGATGTCCAGTGCCCCCTGGGCAACCAGGGTCTATGCCAACCCGACGTCGGGCTCATCCGGTGTGCCCTGAGAACGAGATACGTGCGACTCCTATCAGGATTTGTCGGCACATCGGGCGGCTTTGCTGGTCTTGTTTTACCATTGTCGAAATGTCTTGTAAACCGGGATTCCGAGACTGATCGGGTCTTCCTGGGAGAAGGTATATCCTTTGTTGATCGCGAGAGCTTATCATGGGCTAAGTTGGGACACCCCTGCAGGGTTATAAACTTTTGAGAGCCGTGCCCGCCGTTATGTGGCAGATGGGAATTTGTTAATGTCCGGTTGTAGATAACTTGACACTTGACTTAATTAAAATGCATCAACCGCGTGTGTAGCCGTGATGGTCTCTTCTCGGTGGAGTCTGGGAAGTGAACACGGTCTTAGTGTTATGATTGTGCATAAGCAGTTTCAGGATCACTTCTTGATCACTTCTAGCTTCACGACCGTTCCGTTGCTTCTCTTCTCGCTCTTATTTGCGTATGTTAGCCACCATATTTGCTTAGTGCTTGCTGCA
Organism: Triticum aestivum; assembly: GCF_018294505.1. Classification (NCBI taxonomy): domain Eukaryota; kingdom Viridiplantae; phylum Streptophyta; class Magnoliopsida; order Poales; family Poaceae; genus Triticum; species Triticum aestivum. Next base: position 556,101,783 of record NC_057801.1, read on the forward strand.
GATCCACCTCATTACCCTTTTCCTACCCATAAGCTTAAATAGTCTTGATCTCGCGTGTTTTGAGATTGCTGAGTCCTCATGACTCACCAGATACTATCACAACAGTTGCAGGTGCCGATGATACCAGTGCAGATGATGCAACCGAGCTCAGATGGGAGCTCAACGAAGATCTTGGTTGTTGCTATGTTTCGTTTCATGTTGATCAGTAGTGGAGCCCAGTTGGGACGATCGGGGATCTAGCAGTCGGGTTATCTTCTTTTCTTTTGGCTTCGTCCGTAATCGGACTATGTGTGTGCTCTGAATGATGTATGAATTATATGTTCATTGTGTGAAGTGGCGATTGTAAGCCAACTCTTTATCCCAGTCTTGTTCATTACATGGGATTGTGTGAAGATGACCCTTCTTGCGACAAAACCACAATGCGGTTATGCCTCTAAGTCGTGCTTCGACATGTGGGAGATATAGCCGCATTGTGGGTGTTATAATGGACATCTTGAATATCTGATACTTGAATTATTGATTCGATCTCACCACTCTACTTAATTAATTTGTTGGGTTGATGATTATTAATTTGGATTGAGTTGGAGGAACCTTCTCAATGTTTTTGACAAATTTTGTAGTTAAATAAAATTTATTTCTTTGTTGTAGGGAAAAACTAGCTTTCTGCAAAAATAACCATAGAGCCTCCACCAGCCAAATAGGCATATAGTTATAGTTGTTACATGTTCATTGCTCTATAGTGTTATTTTGCCGGCATATTCCATGTGCTGACCTACACAGGATGCAACGTATTATGTTGCAGAGTTTTCAGACGAAGAGTAAGGTGCGCTAGGTCGTTGTCATGCACTCAGCTATGTCGTTGGAGTTGATGGACTCCTTTACCTTCGAAGCTTCCGCTGTTATCTTATTTAGATGGCCTTCAGCCATATTATTGTATTAAGTTCTCTTTTGAGACATTCGATGTAATAACTGTGTGATTGAAACTCTGTTATGAATCCTCGAGTACTGTGTGTGTCAGCATTACCGATCCAGGGATGACACTTAGACACAGAGATTTGACCGTCTGAGGTCGGGTCGCTACAAGATGGTATCGGAGCACATGCTGATTGTAGGACGCGACCACTAAGATGAGCCATAGGACCTCTTCTCTACTCATTTCTGACTCTTCTCCATTTTCTACTCTATAGAGGCGGACCCAAGGAACAAGTTTGCTCAACTGGATGAACATACACCTTTTGGACGACACTTGAAGGAAGCCACTAGATACCTGAACATTCGAATACCAAGCTTCACCGGGGCCTACACCGCCACTCTACTGGAAGAAGAGCGCTGGACCATTCGAGTACATGTTCCAGGAAGGACTTTCACACCAGTTACGGAGCCCATAGAGTTTTCCTTTGATGCACCAACCTGGAGTCTAGGAAAGAGCATGGAAGCTCACATCGCCATGGGACGCATTGGCGAAGTTTACCACAAGGATCTTAAGGACACCATCTACTAGATAAGTGGACACCAAGATGAGCAATGGGAGATGATCTTCCCAGGAGGGACAAGTCCATCACTGTCGGATTTCGGGTTCCGGCAGACCCTTGAGGTTCGAACTCTGGGGTGCGCGCGGAGATTTCACCCTCTGCCTACTTGCTCCTCGCCGAATCGCTAGGATCCAAACTACGGAAGAAACAACACAAGAGACACAATATTTATACTGGTTCAGGCCACCATTGTGGTGTAATACCCTACTCCAGTGTGTGGTGTGGTGGATTGCCTCTTGGGCTGATGATGAACAATACAAGGAAGAACAGCCTCGCGAGGGTCTGTTCTTGGTTGGTGCTACTTGGTTCTGGCTCTTGGGTTCTCGATCAGGTCTGCACCAAGCCAAAATAACTCTTCGGCTCGGGGCTTTTCAGCCACAAATGAGTCACGACATCCTTCATGGCAAGTCCGGACAACCTATTCAGCTCAGCCCATTCAGCTAACCGATCGGTTAATGGAAGTGGACGCTCTGGACTATGGAACTGCGACCAAAAAAGCTCTTCCATTCCGTGATCCTTTTGGCCTGGAAGTGTGCGACCGCGTCTGCGGCACTCACCGCCAAATCCAGATAAGCATCCTCCGCACCCCACAGCTGGCCCAACTGAGCATACTTCAGATCTGTGAACTTCCTCCGCAGCAGAAAGGGCTTTCCAGCCGCGATATCCCCGGCTTGACGTAGCTCCTCCTTTATAGCTCTCATTGCGGAGCGGGCATCCTTGGCTTCGGCGGTGGCCTTCTTCAGGTCTTGCTCCGCTCGGCGTTCTTTTTCAAGAAACTCGCAGCGGTCGGTAGCATTCTTCAACTTCCCAGCCATTTCGGCCATCTCCTCCCTGCTTCGGCAGTGAGCAGCCTGTTCGGCTTTTAGCTCATCGGCCGCCCTCAAGGCAGCCGCATCACTTTTTCTGGCTTGCTCCTTGACTCGGGCTAGCTCCGCCCGAAGGTTCTCCATAGCAGCGGCACCATCTGCATAAAGCAAACATGTTGTAAGGCATGGGCATCAAGCTCCCTTACCAGGTGTCCACGGAGAAGTTGCATACCTTGTGACTCGTCAAGCCGCTTATTGACAAGCGCGATGTCCGCATCCGCCACGTCAAGTTGCCGCTTCAGTTCGGCAAATTGATCAGTCCGGCTGGCCACCGGACACTCTGCCACCTATATAGGACAGGCGACATCTTAAAACTGAGATTATGATCCTCAGCGCGCTGTCACTTTCGACAATGTACCGAGTCTCAGGGGCTACTATCTATACAGGGCGCATTTTATATGCAAAACTGTTAGAAGGTATATCATTTTCGCGTACCTCAAACCCCGTCAGTAAACTTCTGACGGCTTCATGCAATCCGCTCTCAACGGATGAAATCCTTTCAATCACCGTACCCATTAACGCACGGTGATCTTCTGAGATAGACGCTCGCCTGAGCAGATCCTTCAGCTCCTCCGACCGTACACCAGTTGGTGCCGGACCTTCCGGCCCCGCCGGACTCGGGGAAACCCTCCGCGACGACACCTCAGGGTCATCCACCCCACATGACGGTGCGGCAGATGGAGGCGTTTCGCTCTCCATCATCTCCGGACGAAGATCCCCCGAAGATGAGCTCTACTGAGAAGGGCTGAGATCTGAACTACAAGGTAAAGCTTCGGTTATCTTCAGAAATAAAAACAGGGATGTCCCTTATTACAAAACTCCCCTTTCTACTTATGGCTCGCTGGAGGGCTGATTCCCTTGGGGAAATAGTGCGGCCGGGGCTTCTCCTGGCGCAGGACCCTCGGGTGAAGATTTGTTCCCCCACTTTGAGGCCTTGGCCTCCGGATCTTCAGAAGCAGTCCTCTTCTCCCCCTGGAGGGAGGTATTCTCGATCCCTCCTTCCTTCAAAAGCCTCCTTCGCGGAGGCACTAGCTTTCCTGTTCCCACCTTTGCCCTCTTCCAAAGGCGCAGCCTCCAGCATCTTGGTTAACACAGGATCCGGCGTGGTCTCAGGGAGGGGGGCCGGACACCTTATTAGTTTTGCTTTTGCTATCCACTCCTGTTCAAGGGACAACTCTTTAAAGGGCGACTTTATGATAAATGTACGGATAGCGTGTCCGGGCACAGGACTACTTACTTGAGTATCCGGGTGATTGCAGCTCAGACCTGCATCCTCGGTCAAGTCCGGACACATCTCTTGTGATCCGAAGAACAGTTTATGCATCTCCATGGGCGTCGCGCCCATGAAGTGGTGGAGAGCTCGTGGTCCCTCCGGATTAAATTCCCACAGACGGAGGGGGCGACGTTTGCAAGGCAGAAGGCGCCGGATCAGCATGACATGTGCCACTACGACCAGATTGATCTCTCTCTCTTGGAGGTCTCGAATACGGCCCTGCAGCAGAGGTACGTCCTTGGACGGCCCCCAGTCAAGCCCTTTGTTGACCCATGACGCCAGCCGTTGTGGAGGACCCGAGCGGAAGGCAAGTGGCGCCACCCATTTGGTGCCCCTGGGAGCGGTGATGTAAAACCACTCCTGTTCCCACAAACCAAGCTCCTCTTGAAAAGAGCCCTCGGGCCATGGAGTGTTAGCATTTTTGCTTATAACAGCCCCTCTGCACTCTGTCTGCTGCCCCTTGATCATCATCGGCTCCACTTTGAAGGTCTTGAGCCACAATCCGAAGTGAGGGGTAATGCGGAGGAAGGCTTCGCACACGACAATGAACGATGAGATGTGGAAGATGGACTCTGGATCCAAGTCATGGAATTCCAGCCCATAATAAAACATGAGGCCCCTCACAAAGGGGTCCGTCGGGAAGCCTAAACCCCGAAGGAAGTGAGACACGAACACCACGCTCTCACCAGGCCCGGGAGTAGGAATAACCTGCCCTTGGGCAGGCAGCCTATGCGAAATTTCACCTGTTAGATACCTGGCGTCTCTCAGCTTTAGCACGTCTTCTTCCGTGACGGAAGAAGGCATCCACCGGCCTTGCAGGTCGGAGCCGGACATTGTCGAAGGTCCGAAGCACCCGAATCTGGAGCTTTGGGTGTTGGAACTCAAGGCGAGGGGCGGACTCGACTGAGATTGAAAGAAAGGAGCAGGCCTTGGTCTCGTTTTAAAGAGGTTGAATACCAAGAGCCCTCCCCGTGGCCGTTTGGGACTCGCCTTCGATAGAGGGGGCGTGCCAACGGGCACAGTTGGGTTACCCACACCCATATTAATGAGAATCCCGGAATAAGGGGACACGATCTCTGCTTTGACAAGACGTGCCAAGGAAACCGCTTCGCTAAACGTGCTAAGGTGGAACAGTAAAAGCGACTCGAATAAAGGCTTGGCCATGGTGTGACGTCACGCCACGAAATACGTCAGTAGATTGAACTTGTGTAAATATTATTCTCTCTACGGTGGTATGTGGAACTTATTTTGCAGAGCCGGACACTATCCTGGTGTTCAAAATCTTCTATGAAGTATTCAGAGGAGGAACCCGCCTTGCAATGCCGAAGACAATATGCGCGCCGGACTCGTCGTCATTGAAGCCTGGTTCACGGGCTACTGAGGGAGTCCTGGACTAGGGGGTGTACGGATAGCCGAACTATCATCTTTGGCCGGACTCCAAGACTATGAAGATAGAAGATTGAAGACTTCGTCCCATGTCCGGATGGGACTTTCCTTGGTGTGGAAGGCAAGCTTGGCGATACGGATATGTAGATCTCCTACCATTGTAACCGACTCTGTGTAACCCTAGCCCTCTTCGGTGTCTATATAAACCGGAGGGTTTTAGTCCGTAGGACGAACAACAATCATACCATAGGCTAGCTTCTAGGGTTTAGCCTCTCTGATCTCGTGGTAGATCTACTCTTGTACTACCCATATCATCAATATTAATCAAGCAGGAGTAGGGTTTTACCTCCACCGAGAGGGCCCGAACCTGGGTAAAAACATCGTGTCCCTTGTCTCCTGTTACCATCCGCCTAGACGCACAGTTCGGGACCCCCTACCCGAGATCCGCCGGTTTGGACACCAACAGCCCCTTTAAAGCCGCTCGCCCCGCCGCCTCCTCCTCCTCACCTCGTCCCGAGCCGCGCCGCTAGCCACCGCCGCAAGCCGCCGCACTCCGCCGACCCGCAGCCCCGCCCGACCCAGCGCCACTGATGCGCCGTCCGCCGGAATCCGCCACCGATCCGCTGGTTTCTATGTATAAAACCTAGATGGTTTTTTTGTCGGTTTTCTCGGTTTCTTCCGGATTATTTTTAGGGTTAGGGTTTTTCTCGGTTTATTTCAGATCTATTCTAAATAGCGAGCGTTTTCTGTCGTGTTCATTTGGTTCTCTAAGCGAACGTTCGTTCGTTAGGTTTTAGTTTTATTTTATTTCGGCTAGGGACCTATCCGTGAATACTTTTCTCATAGATTAGTCCCTGATATTTAAACCGTCGCAACTTTTTGCTCGTTCGTCCAAATCCAGTGAAACCAACTCTAAAATCTTCATCTTGTTCCCCCCTTTCCAGTTAATCAACTTGAACATGATTTTGACAATTTAAAATTTGGTTTCAAGCAGATTTGAATTCAAACTTCTTTTGTTCGTTGTTTGAGTTTCGTAGCTCTGATTTGATTGATTCTTTTTGCAAATTGAAACTCTTTCAGTTGAACTTTCAGTTTGGATCTATTTTTTGAGTTTTACATGTTCTTCTTATGCTTGAGTGCTTATGTATGTTATTGTTTGTTCATGATAGAGTTTCCGGAGTGTGAAGGCAAGTAACACTTTGAACATGCCCTTTATTACCCAGTTTTTATGCATTAGTTTTCAATCCTCAAACACTGCATCGTTAGGACTTGAACACTTGTGGGTACTGGGAAGTAGTTAATAAGGTAGAACCTATTGTCTTTAATTCAAACCCTGGGAGTTACTTCTATGTTATGCTTATACTATGCTATTCTCTTAGACGTGGTTGGGTTTGAGTGATCCATGACAGATGTGAGAGTTTTAATTAATGGTTGAACTTAAGGTGGCTACTTTAATACACATCTAGGTGGATTGGTTGAGGCACCCTGGAGCACCCAGTGGTTGTCTGGGCACCTGGAGCAACCCAGTGTTATCCTGGGATATCCCGTAGTACCTGTGTGATCATCCTACGGTTTGCCACCCATGCTCAAAGGGATCATAAGATTATTCATGCTGGAAACTTCGGTGTGCAGCCATAAGCCATTATGGGCTCTCGCATAGTTGATTATGTTGTGTGACCTCTTTTAGTGGTAGACTAGCAGGTGTAGGGGATGTAGGTGGTACTGTCTACCCAGAGTAAAAAGTTAATGCTTCTAAAAGACTGTGTCTCGGTCATCCGTTTCTCAAACATCATGTAGTGCAAGAAATCCAATGGAGGAGATCGAGTCTTGTGGAGAAAAGTGCGCAAACCTCTGCAGAGTGTATAAACTAATCATGGTTAGCCGTGTCCCCGGTTATGGACATCTTGAGTATCTGATACTTGAATTATTGATTTGATCTCGTCACTGTACTTAATTAATTTGTTGGGTTGATGATTATTAATTTGGGATTGAGTTGGAGGAACCTTCTCAATGTTTTCAACAAATTTTGTAGTTAAATAAAATCTATTCCTTTGTTGTAGGGAAAAACTAGCTTTTTGCAAAAATAAACTTAGAGCCTCCACCAGCCAAATATGCATATAGTTATAGCTGTTACATGTTCATTGCTCTATATAGTGTTATTTTGCCAGCATATTCCATGTGCTGACCTACATAGGTTGCAATGTATTATGTTGCAGAGTTTTCAGACGAAGAGTATGGTGCGCTAGGTCATTGTCGTGCACTAAGCTATGCCGTTGGAGTTGATGGACTCATTTACCTTCGAAGCTTCCGCCGTTATCTTATTTAGATGGCCTCCAGCCATATTATTGTATTAAGTTCTGTTTTGAGACATTTGATGTAATAAGTGTGTGATTGAAACTCTGTTATGAATCCTCGAGTACTCTGTGTGTCAGCATTACCGATCCAGGGATGACACTTAGACACAGAGATTTGACCGTCTGAGGTCGGATCGCTACATGATCCCTTGCTGGACACACCTATTTGGGAGAGCCAAAATTATGTCATGACTTGTTAGAATTGCTCTCTATGCTTCACTTAAATTTTTATGAGCAATGGACTTGCTCTAGTGCTTCACTTATATCTTTTGAGCACAGTGTGCTTAGTATTTTTGAAGAAATGCTCTCTTTCTTCACTTAGATTTATCAGAGAGTTATTAAAATTTTCAAGAAATTCTCTCTTGCTTCACTTAAATTAATTTGATATAAAGAAAAAGAAACTTATGCTCATGATCTTCACTTATATTTGTTTGTGCTTAAAAAGCAACACATGAAAATTAGTCCCAAAGTGACAGACATCCAAGAAGGATATAATAAAAAATTTCATGAAGATCATTGGACAAAATAAACTTGTTTCTTGGTAATAGTTTTGAGATATGATGATGTCATATGTGAGTTATATTGATGAGTAATTATGCTTTAGTAAGAATATTGGTGTTAAGGTTTGTGATTCCCTATGCAAGTACGAAAGTCAATAGTCATGCAATGAAATTATGTCCTACTTGTGGTGCATTATTCGGTGTTATTTATGCTTAATGATTGCTTGTGATATTATTCATTTCTTGGTTGGTCGCTTCTCAATCTTTTTCTAGCCTTCATTTTGCACTAAGTATGATCTCTACTTGTGCATCCAAAAATCTTTAAACCAGTTTTGCCACATGAGTCCAATATATCTACCCATATGCGGTATTCGTTTGCCGTTCTAAGCAAATTTGTATGCGCCATCTCTAATTTTCAAAATAAACTTCTCTTTTGTGTGTTTGTTTCGCTCGAGGAGCAGTGAGGGGTGGCTAATATTTTCCATGCTAGATGTGTTATTCTCAAGATGAGTGTTTATTCACTTGTCATTGCACGAGAGTAAGGAAAAGGTATTAGGGATGCCCTGTTGATACGTCTCCAACGTATCTATAATTTTTTATTGTTCCATATTGTTTTATTATCAATCTTGGATGTTCTATAATCATTTTATAGTCATTTTATATCATTTTTTGGTACTAACCTATTGACATATTGCCAAATTCCGGTTCCTGTTTTTTCCATGTTTTTTACATTGCAGGAAATGAATATCAAACGAAGTCCAAATGCCACGAAACATCATGATGATTTTTATGGGCCAGAAGAAAGGGAATGGGCCCTGATTGCACCTGGGGGGTGCCCCGAGGGGGGCACAACCCACCAGGGCGCACCAGGAGGCCCAGGCGCGCCCTGGTGGGTTGTGCCCACCTCGGGTGCCCCCCGGACCGCCTCTTTGCTCTATAAATACCACAATATTCCAGAAACCCTAGAAGAAACGTCGAAATATTCATCCAGCAGCCGGAGAGTCTAGAACCACCAAATTCAATCTAGACACCATCATGGAGGGGTTCACCACTTCCATTGGTGCCTCTCCGATGATGCATGAGAAGTCCTTTGTAGACCTTCGGGTCCGTAGTTAGTAGCTAGATGGCTTCCTCTCTATCTCTCTCGCTGGATTGTCAATACAATGGTCTCTTGGAGATACATATGATGTAACTCTTTTGCGGTGTGTTTGTTGGGATCTGATGAACTTTGAGTTTATGATCAGTCATATCCGATAATTTATTTCTGAGCCTAGGCTCATCTGCACCCCCGCTGACGAAAAAAATCAAAACAAATACTATAAAACTTCAAAAAAATCCAATTTTTTGTGTGGTAGATAATTTGATTCGCGAGGTTTACTCCAATTTTCAATTCATTTTGACATCTGAGGAGCTCTCGGCAAAAAAGACAAATTCGGGGTCTGTAAAAAAGTTTACTGTTCAGGCACTGTTTCTGACCCGATTTGTCTTTTTTGCCGAGTGCTACTCAGATGCTCAAATGAGCTGAAAATTGGAGGGAACCTCATGCATCAAATTATCTACTACACAAAAATGGGTTTTTTCTGAAATTTTCTAGTATTTGTTTTGAATTTTTTCGTGTCCGGGTGAAAATGAGCCTGGGCACCGAAACGCCGCACTCAGTCATATCTTTTTATATCCATGAAAGTTATTTGAGTTTCTTTGATCTCTTATATGCATGATCTCTTATAGCCTCGTATTTCTTCTCCGATATTTGGGTTTTGTTTGGCGAACTTGATCTATTTATCTTGCAATGGGAAGAGGTGCCCGGTAGTGGGTTCGATCTTACGGTGCTCGATCCCGGTGATAGAAGGGGAAACGACACGTACGTATCGTTGCTACTAAGGATAAAAAGATGAGATCTATATCTACCGCCATATAGATAAACAGATCTTGTCTACATCATGTCATCTTTCTTATTGCATTACTCCGTTTTCCATGAACTTAATACACTAGATGCATGCTGGATAGCACTCCATGTGTGGAGTAATAGTAGTAAATGCAGGCAGGAGTCGGTCTACTAATCTTGGACGTGATGCCTATGTAATGATCATTGCCTGGATATCATCAAAATTATTTGAAGTTCTATCAATTGCCCAACAGTAATTTGTTTACCCGCCATTTGCTATTTTTCTCGAGAGAAGCCACTAGTGAAACCTACGCCCCACGGGTCTTATTTCTCATATATTTGCCTTGCGATCTACTTTTCCTTTGCATTTTTATTCAGATCTATTAAACCAAAAAATACAAAAAATACCTTGCTGCACATTACTTATTTGCGATCTATTATTTCAATCTACTACAATTTATCTCACGTCTGCTTGCCTATCTTGAGGCCCCGTTACCCGAAAGGGATTGACAACCCCTTTAACACGTCAGGTTGCGAGGTGTTGTTATTTGTGTGCAGGTGATGTTTACGTTGTGTTGCTTGGTCCTCCTACTAGTTCGATACCTTAGTTTCATAACTAAGGAAATACTCTACCGTCACTGTGCTACATCATCCCTCCCTTCCCGGGAAATACCGACGTAGTTCTAGCTACCATCAAGGAGAATTTCTGGCGCAATTGCCGAGGAGGATCTTCAACATAACCAGGTTCCTAATCACAAATCTCATCTCCTTGCAATTTACATTATCTGCCACTTGCCTCTCATTTTCCTCTCCCCCACTTCACAAAAATTTGCCGTTTTATTCGCCTCTCTTTTTCCATTCACCGTTTTCTAGTCAGATCTATCCTTTGCTTGCAATCATGAGTGATTTTGGTATGGCACCAAATGATGATGGCCTGACTCCTAAGATTGGACGTACATGCAATCTGGATGCTAAAACTTTTATCTTGTGGCAAGGGAACGTTATGGGAGAAGAACATATCCAAGAATTTTTTAATTGTGTTGGGAATCTAAGTTTTGATGATGCTCCTATACCTAAAACTACTAGATCTTATGCGGATGCTATCTCAGCACTAGTTCTAAAACTTGAAAGCAAATTTATCAGCACCCATCCTACTTTGCAAAGATTGTTTTTTGAGCTTCCCAAAATAAAAAAATCCTAGAGCCAAAAAGTTGGCCACTCTTGTTCTCATGAACGAGTTTGACTACATAATTCGGGAAGCTAGGGAATCTTTTACTTTTATGGTATGAATCGTGAAAAACCTGTGATAGATGAAATTCTTTACAATAGTGACTATGCTTTGAGGCATTTACTTGGGATAATAAAATATATGATGAGAATCTTACGAAGGAAGTTCCCGTTCTAGACATAATCCAATAAGTTTTTAATAATGTTAATCAACAGTACTCTTGGATTGTTGCGGGAAATCAAAGGGGTTATGATGAAAACCAACTAAGGATTGCTAAAGTTTCCATGGATAATATGTTTTATGTTGTGTTTACAAAAACCCATGATGAAAACACCTCTAAGAAAACTAGGAAGAAGAAGGATGACAAAACTTAGATCCTTGCTTTATGCCTAGCTAAGGGCGAAAAACTATAGCGCTTGTTGGGAGGCAACCCAATGAATAAAATTTATTTTTCCTTTTGCTTTCTGTTCTTGAGTGTTTACACAATTATGCTACTGTCATGATTGTGTTTTTATGTTTCAATTAGTGTTTGTGCCAAGTAGAACCGATAGGATCTTCTTGGGTGATAGTTGTTTGATCTTGCTGAAAAAGACAGAAACTTTTTGCTCACGAAATTAATTATCATTTTTATTCAGAAAGACCTATTACCCTGATTATTTTTGAAGAATATTAATATACAAATTTCCCTGGTCTTCCTATTTTTATAGAATTTTTGGAGTTCCAGAAGTATTCGTTTATATCAGATTGCTACAGACTGTTCTGTTTTGACAGATTCTGTTTTCTTTGTGTTGTGTGCTTATTTTGATGGCTCTATGGTTTTCTTTGATGAGTATTTGCCATAGAAAAGTTGGAATACATTAGATATAATACAAAAACAAAATATGAATTGGTTTGATACAACACTTATAGTAGTGGTTTATTTTCTTACACTAACGGATCTCATGAAGGTTTTGTTGAGTTTTGTGTGATTGAAGTTTTCAAGTTTTGGGTTATCTTATGATGGATGAAGGAAGGATGTAAGAGCCTAAGCTTGGGGATGCCCCGGCATCCCAAGCTATTATCCAATAATGAGCAACCAACTAAGCTTGGGAATGCCCCCGAGTGGCATCCCCGCTTTCTTCCAACAACTATCGGTATTTTACTCGAGGCTATATTTTTATTCGTCACATGATATGTGTTTTGCTTGGAGAGTCTTGTGTGATATGTGTATTTGCTTGTTTTATTTTGTGTTTTAATTCATCAATCCTAGCTGGACACACCCTTTTGAGAGAGCCAAAATTATATCATGACTTGTTAGAATTGCTCTCTATGCTCCACTTAAATCTTTTATGAGCTAGGACTTGCTCTAGACCTCTAGTGCTTCACTTATATCTTTTTGAGCATGGTGTGCTTTGTTATTTTTAAAGAAATGCTCTCTTTCTTCACTTAGATTTATTTGAGAGTTAGTAAAATTTTGAAGAAAGTCTCTCTTGCTTCACTTCAATTATTGTGAAAGAAAGAAAAAATTGTTATGCTCATGATCTTCACTTATATTTGTTTGAGCTTATGAAAAGCAACACATGAAAATTAGTTCCAAAGTGATAGATATCCAAGAAGGATAAAAGAAATAAAATTTCATTGTCGGTGTCAAAACTGGCAGATCTCGGGGTAGGGGGTCCCGAACTGTGGATTCTCGGATCAATGGTAACAGGAACGAAGGAGATGATGTTTTACCCAGGTTCGGGCCCGCTTGATGGAGGTAAAACCTTACGTCCTGCTCTTGTTTATATTGATGGAGTATCAAGTACAGAGTTGATACCGCGAGATCATATGTTGTGGTCTAAAACCTGAGGGTTTAATATATAATGCCACAATGATCTATCGACTAGCCCGACCTCGGCTTATATAATGTACCGGGGGCGTAGGATAACAAGAGTCCTAGTCGAATACGCTGGTAGAGAGGAGTCCTCTTGATCACCAAGTCTTGTGGAATCTTCCTCGTGTATACATCAGTTGTCTGAACTGGCCCATGAGTAAACGACCATGGGGGTCCTCGGCCCAATCCAACTGATCGGGAGACGACGTGGTGAGTACCCCCCTAGTCCAGGAGACCGTCAGTAGCCCCCTGAACCAGTCTTCAAGTTGGGGACGCTCCTCGATTCTTCTGAACTGTTCTTCATCTTCGGTCGCCGATCTTGGAAACTGGTTCAACAAATCATCTCATCTTCGATCTTTGAGGATCGCCGAAGTGGATCCGAAGAGTTTACACGTCGGGTATCCGACGAGCCCCTTTAAGTTCTCGGCCTTTATCAATGCTTTGTTATATTTTACGCCACGCCTCGGGTTTGAAGTTGTTCCCATGCGGCAGTGTCCTCTTGCATCCGAGCTCCAACACCGGACTACATTTGAGATATCTTTTGCAGCCAAGTACCAACGCTGGACTATATCCAGCTCCAACGCCGGACTATATCCGAGCTCCAACGCCGGACTATATCCGAGCTCCAACGTCGGACTATATCTGAGGTGTCATAGATCACCTTGGCTTGAAATTTTCTGAAGGAGGTTATCCGAGTTTAACGCTGAAAAGTTCTCTATGGAACGAGCCAGTCGAATCCGAGCTTTATGCCGGACCACTTCCGAGCTCCAACGATGGTCAGCGTCTGAGGTGTCGTAAACTACCTCGGTCTTTTAAAAGATTGAACGAATTCAGCCAAGCTTAATGCCGGAAATTCCCTCTATGGAGCCAGCCACTGGCGCCCAAGCTTTATGCTGGACTGCTTTCGAGGTGGTGCACCACCCCGACCATTGGCTGATTTTTTGTGAATATTTTTTAATTGGTGAAATTTATTCTCTGCTGAGATATATAGCCAGTATATGTATATCCAGTAGCCCTCAAGGTGTGTGTCAGTCTAAAACCTGAGATGCACCTGAAGGAAAACATAAAACTACTGATCCTAGTAGCCTCTGAGACTCAGGTCGATTTGCAAAATCGGCCTGAGGATCAACTCCTAGCTCGGCAGCATACATAGGAATAGAAACGCAGTGTAATATATTAGAAATAATGATCGGCGGACTGGCCCCTGAGAGAGGGTTGTGAGAAGTCGCCTTGATATATTAGCTTGATGCCGGATAAGTCACAGATGGTACTTACTGTTGTCCGAAGACGCGCTTGCCCATAGTTCGGTCATGCCGAACGCTGAGCACTTTGAATTCTCTGTGTTGAATAAGCAATGTAGTAGCCCCCGAGACACTGGTTGGGTGGCAACACCAGGCCAGGGGATCTATGTGCCCCTTTAATATTTATAAATAATGAGCGCGAAGCCCAGTAGCCCCCGAGACTTATTGTGGGCACGGGTGGCCGAATTAAGGATCGATATCCATTTGACAAAAAACTTTGTTGTGTTTAACAGAAACTTCTCGGAAAGAGAATAAAGATCTCTTAAAGAGCTTAGTGTTGGTCGAAATCCAGGCTCACCAAGGTAGGCCCCAAGGGGTTTAAAAGATGAATTGCAGTAAATGGATTTTACTCGCAACTTTTATGTGTAATGATTCTATGTATCCAAGTACTTTACATCATTAATGCTCGGATCCGCATTGTACAAAACTTTGTTGACCGACCATCGGCTTCAACCTCCCCGGCCAGTAGATGGGGAGTGTTTGTGCTACTTTATAAAGCCTTTACAAGGGCAAAGTTTTCCGACAAACAAGGCAATCCGGCCATATGGTTTTATAAACAAAGGTACACGGAGAGATATGTTATATTACGATTTGACGTAAGAAACATCTTCCGAAGAAAATAGTCCCACTATCGGTTCCTTTCTTTGGGTAGTCATGTTGATCATGATCATGAAACCTCACCTCCGATCAATGTGGGAGGAAAATATTGAGGATTCAGTTTGGGGAAAGGTCCCTAACTATGTGGTATTTAGCGAACCTAAATTTTCACTTTCGTCGTTGCCGACCAATTATATCCTTTAAGATCACTAGCTTTCGGCTTCACCCAGTCTGAGGTACTAACTCGGATGACCCAGTAGTAACAATCACAGAGGTGCTCCCTTTACCGCCTAGCCGAACAATCGGGAACGTAGGGGTAAGCACAGGAGCCAGTCAACCCAACTTGGCCAAAATCTTAAGTCAAATTGATGCATATTTATGGCTTTATAATAATGATTACGGCATGCAGCCCTCATATATTAATACAAATGCCGATGATATGTTTATTTTGACTCTGTTGCGATTGTTTATCAGTTGAAAGTGGCCCATCGTCGGCTTCCACCCCCCTTGTAGATGCTATGCAGGGTGTTTTCGCAATAACAAGACAACCCTTAGACGACGTCTTGGTGCCCGAAGGCGGTTGTGTTAGCGGAAACGAGGCAATCAGATATGTGGGCTGTATAACTTTCTCTTAGTCATAGGAGCTTAAAGTTGGGAGGCCAGTTTCTAGCCCCCAGTTAGTGTTCGACGACCGTCCAGGTCAAGCCGTAAACACTTTGGCCAATGTTATGAACGGACCGTCATTTAACACGGGGTGACCTCTATCGATCTTATAGTTTAATATAGTCATCAGATCATTGACCAGTTTACGCTTATTGTGACAGTCAGTGTTCGGCTTTCTCCACTGAGGCGCTTAACCATGCTAGCTGGAAGCACAATCGCAGTGGTTCTCCCTTTGCACACCTAGCCGAACAAAGCGGAACTTAGGAGGCAAGCATAGGAGCCGTGCAACCCAACAATTGACCAAAGACACAATTCGAAACCGATGCATATATAGCAATATCTGAGAATGTTTTGCAGAATCTCTAAAGGTGTCTGGCATTGCACTATGAGACTTATGCTGGAAACACACAAATAGTTTAAAAGTGCCATAGGCTCGAAAAGCCAAAAACTTATGTAAAAGCTTGACGTACGGACTAAATCGAGATTTTGGTGCCAATCCAGAAATTGGTCTTTTAAGAAAAATGTGCTTCTGTCGTACTTTAACATGACACATCCGATCTCAAGACTTCAAGCGGGTCAGCCTACGGCTTCAAGCTCCTTATCCCGAAGGCGAAGTGCTTCTCCGAGGCCAGTTTAGCGAACTAAAGTCGAGCGGCTTTAGAGAGAAGCTAGGCTATCCGGCTATTGACCATACACTCAAGTCGAAAAAGGAGCGGTAGAAAAAGACTTTGCAACGACCAAGAAGATAACACATTATTATAGAACGACTCATGTAAATTTTAAGATCCCCCAGTTAACATGGGTAAGGGGAGTTTCTTTTGGCAAACAACGTATGTGAGCATGGTCGAACCAACACAAGTTAAAAATTTAAAACTTTGAGCATGAAAGCGACTTAGCTGATTAATGTGTTCGGCATTGATGACGCGGTCCGAGCTTGGCGCGGGACAAGGTTCCATCCCCCAAGCCAGTCCCGAGGTGGCAAAGCGGAGATATCGACACTCCAAAGTGGTGACATGGTACAGCCAATGCAGGCCGGCCAAGTGACGCCAAAGTCCCCGGTGTGGGTTAATGAAGTGTCGACGAACCCCCGTACAGCCGAGGTGACGTGGTATGTCAGTACGCCGAGGTGACAACACTGCCCGACCCGAATCATGTACATGCACACAAAAAATAGTGCAAACCAGAGATAATAGTAATAATAAATAAAAAATAATGTTGCATAATAAACAATTTATGCAAAGTGAGTAATAAAAGAAATATGTCCTGTGCGCCGAACACTCGATGAGGTAGAGCTCTCTTGGCGATGCCGAAGTCCCTGAGGCAACCGAACACATCGGTATGGCGACTAGACCAACAAGGTGATCATGCGAGACGATTTATGCTGATTGGGACGACGACGTCGGCTTGCCGAAGAGACCACGTGACACAGTCGAAGTCCATTACCTGCACATGTAAAATAGTGCAGGCCAACAATAATAATATAGATATATAAAAATCCTCGCGTAATCAATTTACGCAAGATAATTTATTTAAAAATATGTGGCCTGGCGCCGAAGTCAATGTTGATCCAGGGCATCGGCGTGATGCGGTAAAGCCGTGGCAAAGCCTGAATTCACAGGTCGGTCCAAGTTCCGGGTGCGGCATTCGCCGAACTATGTACGGAAACTGACCGAACCACCACGCGACCGTCGTTAATGCGACGGCCATTTGATAGACCTGTGTACAGATGATGGAACAAACCAGCGTAATAGTTCCTTGGGAAAAATAAACCCAAACAAGCAACAATTGCTAGGATTAATAGCACCTGGTTTATTTGTTGTAGCAGTCCAAAGAAAAGTGACTCCCAAAATTGGGACTCGATCCGCACACCCATTGCCTGATGGGCCGTGGAGCGACGGCATGGCGATGGTGGTAAAGGTTGGCTCGCCGAGGCAAAGCACCCGGTCCAGCTAACATGACGAAGCTGGTCGGTTGACGACGCTAAAGTCTCCGGAGTTGGTTGATGAAGGGATGGTGAAGCCCCCCAGTCTAGACGAGGTGATGGAGCAGGTCGGTAAGGAGAAGTTGCAGCTGCCATGTTAGCTGAGGTGTTGAAATAGTTTGACGTGATGGACATCGGCTCGAAGAAGCCACGGTGGGGCCATGTCGATGCAGGTCATAACTCGTGACATGGTCAATGCCGGCTTGATGAAGTGACCATGCGGCGATGCCGATTTGCCGGCTCCGTGTAATCTGTGGGGCGGCGATGTTGGTGATGATTTATCCTTCACGATGCCAAACTCTTGTTTGGCTTGCCGAGATGATGATGTGAAGAACTTGAGATCGGCTCAACAAAGCGACGACGTGTCTAGCGCAGGCCGGCAGCCGTGGAGCTACATTGTCGGGCTGGTTTGACACCGGCATAATTGTGAAGATCATATTGGAAAAGACTTTAAAATTAGTGGGATGTTTTTGGGAACAAAACAAAATATCCCATACAAAACTTCCTTCAAAAAGGATGTCTGAAATCCTGTTCATAAAAAAGATGAACTCGGGTCGGATTCGTTCTCGTGCAGAAAACAAATCTGAAAAGTGATGCACTAATCGGAAGGTTCCCGGAGTTTGGACGGTTGGATCGAGCCGAAATTTTGAGGGGTGGTAGCTATAGGAATTCCGCAGCCGATCAACAGTTGGATCTTCCAAAGGACGTCTAAGATAGGTGCTGGACACCACGCTCCAAACTCGTCCAGATTCTCGTCCAGATTCGACGGGGCTCTGGTATATCGGAGACCAACGGAGATTGCTCCATCGGAACGCGAAGAAATTTTATAGTATTGTCGTGGACTCAATTCCGCACAATTTTACCAAAGGAATCATCAAAGCAATGCTCGAGGAGGTGTTGGTAGCGGAGACATGTTCGCTATTCAAAAAAACAGCACGGTCGCCCGAGGGCAATGTTGATGTTGAGCCCCCGAGCTCCATGGATGATCCCTCCATGATCTTGATAGAGATCGGAGTTGATGTTCATGAAGGCCCTTGTACGAACATGATGATTGGAGGTAGGGCACAGTCCTTGGTTAAGCCAAGGTGACCAGTCGAGGCGGCAATGAAGACGCTGATGTCGCAGTTAGTCTGCGGGCGATCCATTGATCCTTTTGCCGACCACACAGCGGAACTCTCAGTGAAAGCACCATTGTCAGTGTCAAAACCGGCAGATCTCAGGGTAGGGGGTCCCAAACTGTGGATTCTCTGACCAATGGTAACAAGAATGAAGGAGACGATGTTTTACCCAGGTTCGTGCCCTCTTGTGGGAGGTAAAACCCTACGTCCTGCTCTTGTTTATATTGATGGAGTATCAAGTACAAAGTTGATCTACCACGAGATCATATATTGTTTGTCTAAAACCTGACACTACTAGGAAAAGGCATGCTAGTGGCGCACCAGTTTTGCCTTCTAATGGCGCACTACTGGTGCGCCACTAGCATCACGCCATTAGAATTAAATTCTGATGGCACACCACTGGTGCGCCATTAGTATCTGGTGTTCTAATGGCGCACCATGTAGTGTGCCATTAGTATTGACCACAGTGCGCCATTAGAATTCCTCCTAGGGGGCCATATGTACCCATGTGCTTTAGCATACTAATGGCGCACCAGTGGGTGATGCGCCATTAGTGTGATTATCACAGTGCGCCATTAGTGTCTTGTGTGGTGCGCCACTAGTATGAATATTAGGGATTTTTTTATTTTTGATATTTTCACAGGTTACAAAATATATTATTGGACAGAACTTAGACAACACCACACAGCAACAGCAGATTCATCGAATACAATAGAAGATTACTCTCCGAATACAATTCATCATATTAGTCTCCAAATTCAAAAGACCGAACAAAGATAGAACATTACAAGTCTCGAGACCGCGAGTAGCGAGTTTGTCTTCACATTACAAGTCGATATCGATCATCTAAACTACCATCACATAGAAGAGAGTTGTCGTCATCACGATGAGCATCATCGCGATGAAACTGGTCTTCATCCGGTTCCTCCAACGCTCCCTCCTCTCTCCCGCTAGATAGCGGGCGTATCTAGATTCCGCCTCCGCCCTAGTGGTGTACCCTTTGTAACTGTTACCGCTGAAACGGTGAACCTATCTCCAACACTCGTCCCAGTCGTCATAGACTCCGGGAATCTTACCCTTGTACACGACATACGACGGCATCTCTATGCACAAGCCAAACAACATACAATACATAAGCAATATATAAGTATGCAACAAAAGTATAGAAAGAGAAAACAAAGACATTAATAGCACGATTCATGGTCCTACTAATAAATAGCATCGATTACATCTAAGTTGAACCCGTACAATCACCCGCATGTGATGGAGGGTGTAGTAGGCATCCTTCTGACTACCAGGCGGCTGCTTGACGCAGGAGAACTTTGTATTGTGGGCAAACATGTGCGCACCGTACCGCCTATGAACTGGCTTGGCGAAGGTGCCTCTAGATTTGGCGTAGCCGGGGAGAACATCATCAAGAACTTTCTTGATATTTGTGTAGTCTATCTTGGAGTCACGGTCCGGGTTGAAATACGTGGCCATGGAATATTTCGGGCTTAAGAGGATGAGTGTGCAATGTGTGTCACTGCACAGAACACGGAATGTTAGAAAAAAAAGAACGATCGAAATCTAAGAAATCATATGTTACGGGGCGGTTAGGGGATGAATTACTCGGGAAAGTAAGGCACGGGGAAGTTATCCTTATCTGGGTTTGCCAGAATGACGCCTTCGAGGTAAGAACTCGCGACATGCCGGTCCCCAGCACTGCACAAGTTCTTGGCACGCATGTAGAAGGGATCGACTATCACGATGTCCGGAGTCTTGTCTCTAATGATCCGCATCTCCATACTCAGCGAAAACAGCCGAACGAAGGTGTAGTGCAGCGGATGAAGGTTAAACATAGCAAAGATGTCATCAAACCGCAGGACGATCGTACCCCCGATGGGGCCATCCACAAAGCCCTTGCCCTCTGGCACCTTGGCCATGAAAACCGGGTGTGCCACATCATTCTCTCTAAGACGCCGCTTCTCCAAAGAAAGAACACTGTCATGCAGACTCTACATAGCACTGGTTGCAGCATTGAGCATATTTGTCGGTAGCCTTGCCCTACCCGCCACATGCACCCTCCTTGAGATATCCTTAGGTGAAGATGGCCTGTCCTGAGCACGAATCGTACTCGGTGCCGGCTGGCTCGCACCCTTGTTACTCTTTCTTTTTCTGTCCCTTCTTCTTCTGTTGTAATGGGACCGAGTTCTGCTCACAGACCGCCTTCTTGAGTGCGTTGGGGCTGATAATATTTCGCTCCTCGGCTATCTGAGGCTCGGTGAAGTCGGCAGCTGGAGGCGTCTCCTGAGAACTGAACGCCAGACAACGCCTGTTGCAATTGGGTTTCTCCGTCGTACCAGCTAGACCGCGGTCGTCTTTTGTAGGGTTGGGTTCTTGAGAAAGAGACCAACAGAATTTGTCATCGTACCCATGTTCGGCAAAGTACTTATCGACGTTGCAAAATGTACGGCCATCATCGTTGTTGTCGTCGTCCAGATCCTGTGCCATATGCATGTTCGGATCCTGTGCCATAGGGATGTCCGGCATGTCCGGTAGCGTTGCGGCGGTCTTGCCATGGCTTGGCGCCGGCACGACTGGCGGTGTTGTCTTTGGGGTGGTGTCCCCCGCCCCCAAACGAATCTGGCTCTTCGGCCAAAGCAGGGCCCAGCTTATGCAGGCGCTGAGGGTCATCAGATCATCTTCGTTGGCCCCGGCGGGTCCAATCGGAGGTAACAACTCGTCGCAGCCTGGCAGCACCCGAACCAGTTGAACCCTATACATGGTGGGTGGCATCGGTTTACCGTGGAACACGGGGTTGCCCAGTTGAACAATTTTGCCCTTGGCGACATCGACCAACTCGTCGTTCACGAAGTGCAGGAGAGTGCACAGAACGTCGGCGGCGCCCTGCGAAAACATGTAGGGCGTCAAGGATGCCCAGTCAAAGGCAAAAGGAGATGAAGTCCTCGGCGGAGAGGCTTAATTAGTTACCGTGATGATGGCGTCGAGCTCGGCTAATGTCGAGGCACCGCCAATGGAGGGCGTGCAACTGACGGAGGGGCCGCTTGCTGCCGATGTGCCGGCCGGCGTACACCCGGGTGCATTAAGCTCCAATGCCGGCCGTGCCGGCATCGGAGACACCAATACCGCCGCCGCCGGAGACAGCAATGGCGCCACCTGCACATTGTGCGAGTTGCTGGCCATGAAGTTGCGAATCGGGGCGGCCCCTATTGGCCACCCGCAATCCACGTCGTCAGCCCATGAATCAAGGTACGCATAATGCCGGTGAGCGTCGATCCCAATTGTTGTTGCACTTGCTCTTGGATAATCTCCAGAATCCGGGCCACTTGTGCTGTGAGTTCTTGAACCTCGCGCGACTGGCTTTCCGAGCTGGTCTTTTTCTCCTTTCGCCCACAAGCCTTTGCCGGCCACACGACCAGCTGACGACGGCTTACTGAGCTTATCCTTGTTTTTCATTACGTTTAACGCCCTATTTAGAGTGCTGTCCCAAGCATGGGTGCTCTGAGACGACCCCGCGCTACTGCTTTCAGTCTCCTTCGCCAGAACAAGCTCAAGCACCCTGGTCTTCGGATCCGTGGTAAGCTCCTTTGTTATCGGGTCCTCCTTTTACCGGGACCTGACATAGTTCCTGGTCTGCTTGTCACTGATGTATTTATTGAAGCGGGTCGGTAGGCCTTGCTCGGCACGCTCCGCGTCCTCCATGTCCCATATAGGCTCCGCCACTCTGTAATTGCCGGGACCGAGTTTGTGTTCCCCTAAGTTCAACTCCCGCATTTCTTTCCCCCACTGACTTGATTCGGAGGTTGCACTGCTCTCGCACTTGATCTTGAACTCCTTGTAGTCATCTTCGCTGATCGAAGGATTTTTCGCCTTGATCTTCTTATAACTATCACCTTTCTCAATCATTCTCTTCACCGTGCTTCTCCAAGTAGACAGGGCCGTGCTCATCCTCGTGAGGTTGGCACTGTTCACTTTATTCCCTGAGAGGCGTGTGTTTTCAAATTCAGCGGGGAACTTGTATCGTTCGTGCAGCTTCGTGAAGAGGAGGTTGCGCAAATTCACTCGGTCCTTATGCCTAAGGTTCTCGGTGTTGATCGAGACGGTGCTCCGGAGAATGCTCCCGAGCTGAACCGAGTACCCCTTGACTATATGTTTGGGCTCCGTTGGATTCCCATCGGAGTCCACTTGACTAAATTCCTCCTTGATGGTGCGGAGCGCGTTCGGGCGCCGATCCTTCCGTTGCCTCTTCGTTTGGCTACCATCTGTGCGTGCACCGCCATCATCAGTGGTGGCATCCTCGGCGACACCATCAGTGGTGGCATCCTCGGCGGCACCATCAGTGGTGTCATCCTCGACGCCACTAGGGGTTGTGTAGTCAGGATCGGTGTCTTCCGCGGCGTCCTCATAACGGTGAGGTTCTTCCTCCAACTCCTGGGACAGCTTCCAGAATTGCTTGCCGCCCGAACCGCCGGCCTCATCGTTGTGGGCCATGTTTCGCTCTAAATAGGAAAAAAGTTTGGTCAAAAAGTTGGTTATTGTCAAGGAACAAGATCATGGTCTCATCATTTAGGGTTTGTCGGCACCGAGGCATCCTAAAAGCTAAGCTTTTATCATTTAGGGTTTGTCGACGCCGAGGCACCCTAAAAGCCTAAGCGTACATCATTTAGGTTCTCATCGACACCAAGGCACCATATAGAAGCCAAGGTTTCATCATTTAGGGTTTGTCGATGCCGAGGCACCCTAAATGCTAAGTTAAGTTTTCATCATTTAGGGTTTATCGATGTCGAGGCACCCTAGGTTGGGCCTAATCACTTGGCTCTATTGCCACCTATGTTGGGTTTATCATCTAGGGTTTATCGATGCTAAGGAGAATTCTAAGTTGGGCCTAATCACTTGGCTCTATTGCCACCTATGGTTTAATGCAGGAAGAATAAATGGGCAGTTGATCCTACTGAACTAAGTACTAAGATACCCCGGCCCATGCATTAGTAGCAAGTACCCCATATGTCTGATTTTTAGCAAATTCATGCTAAAATTCACGGAAAATTTCAGCATGACCTTTGCTGAAAATAGTACATATGGAGTACCCGAATTTGCCAGAACGGAAGTTAATCGACATTCCGGCAAACTCAAGGGCCTCTCGGGGTACCTGCAAATTCATCAGGACACAATTGTCGGAGACAAAACCCAGCAACTTTACAAGTCTTTTCACAGATTTGTTTGCAAGTTCTAATATGTAATTAAGATGAGCCTCCAATGCTGATTTGTTTGCCTCAAGACAAGATGAGCCTCCAATGCAACAAGTAATAAAATGTTCAACAATGTATTAGATTCGGCAACAGTTTAACATCTACTCCAGTAATTATACAACACCATGACCAACATTTCTCCTCTCCAGAAATTAGAAACAAAATAAAGGAACATTACATAGTAGCCATCAAATTAAAATAACATATACAGTACATACAGGTAGGTAATACTAAAGCATGTTCGTATTAGCTAGTGACCATTATATTGCTTTAGGTTAGGGCCCTTACATTATTCTCTCTCTATCCCTTTCTTTAGCTGCACTGCATCACAAGGCAAATATGGTTCAAAATAAAATACTGCTGAATAAGCACCTAGCAGAATAGTAAAATAAGCTTAAAAATGCATACAGCTTGACATACAAACATAGACAATTATGCAAGGACCATGGGAATGCATACTGCTTTACCAAAACACACACACACACACACACGCACATATATATATATATATATATATATATATATATATATATATATATAAAGCTGACTGGTTGGGAAATCGAATCAACCTTCACAAACACCTCCTGGTCAACAGAAAGACATGTTGTACCACTACAAGAGTAGCACCTCCCTGTTTCTTTCTTTCCTTCATTCTTGTTAAATTAATTTTACTCCAGCATCTACTAACCTCCTCCAACTTTACTACTACTACATCCCTCTCAAAATACATCCCTCCTCCAACTTTACTACTACGACTACTACATCATCAAATGGATGGATGCATGGATGGGACTGACTTGATCCATTCCCACCCACCTCTGTCCAGTCTTTGATCCATTCAATCCATTCCAACCAACTACTACCCTACTACACACACACACACACACAGAGACAGAGACAGAGATATATACCTGCATGGATATTGCTGACTAGACTGGACTCTTTTCACATGGACAGACAGCTTCAAACTTCAAAACCAGCATCAAGCCAACATTCAAACACAAGGAACTATTTTCTTCTCTTCTCAAGCATAATGCTAGGTCAGCTAAAGGGAACCATTATATAAATATATTCTTGTTAGATCATCATGTAACTAGTAAACACACACACAAACTTGCTTCCATACAAACAAACCCCTTTACTAACTACACAGACACACACATGTATGAATGAATTCCAGCCAAATAATGTTTGGGGGTATGGCATCACAGAGCAGTAGCAATGGCATACAGAGCATGATGAAAAATGAAATACTAGCATAAAGGGGCGTCCAGTAAATTCGAGAGGGATTTGACCTAAATTCGAGAGAGATTTGACCTAATTTGACCTAAATTCGAGAGGGATTTGACCTAAACCTAGCAAAAGAGAGAATAAGAGGGCATGGCCAGGAGGGAGGTGAGGAGGAAGAGCGGAGAAGAGAGGCAGAGGGAGGAGGGTTACCTGACCACGATGAGGTGGTGGCTGGAGCGGAGAAGATGGAGGGCGGAGACGGCGAGCTTGGGGGAGGCGGGGATAGACGACGGGGAGGTCGCGGGCCTCCTCTCCTGGTGGACGTGGGGCCTCCTCTCCTGGTGGACGGGCGGCTCCGAGGCTCCAAGTCTCCGGCGGCTCCGATGCTCCAAATCTCCGGCGCTCGC